>NW_027187372.1:15970525-16132256 GCF_028583685.1 Petaurus breviceps papuanus
CGACACTGGAGCCTGTGCTCTTACTCACTGAGCCACCTGGCCCGCCCCTAAGCAATTAGGGTTAAGTAACTTGCTCAAGGTTACACGGCCAGGTGTTTCTGGGTGGGTGCTAAGTGTCTGAGCCCGGGATTTGATCTCCAAGTCTTCTCAACACTGGAGCCGGTGCTCTTACTCGCTGTGCTACCTGGCCGCCCCTTTGGCGAGGTTTTCATGCCTGATATGCATTTGTTTAAAGTTACAATGCACAATGAGAAATATGTATATTACTTTTTATTCCCATTCCCAGAGATCATATGTCTAGAATTATATTCTGGTCCTTAGTTTCTTTCTTATTCACTTTTTTTGTTTCTCTAGGTTTAAAAGAAATACTTTGACATTTCCCACTATCAGTAGTTTTATTATCAATTTCCCTGTGTAAGTCATTTAGCTATTCTTTTAAATATTTTGGTACTATGCCATATGTTACATGGTTCATTGAAATTAAATCAATGTCTGTGTATCTTGCTATTTGTGGTACATCTGTCAGATCTGCCTCTAGGTGTCTTTTAGCCCTGTCTACTTGTTGGTTATCACTACTACCATAATGGACAGGTAGGTGGCATAAAGGATAGAATGCTGGGCCTGGAGTCAGGAAGACCTGAGTTCAAATTTGATCTCAGACACCAAGTAGCTGTGTGACCCTGGGCAAGTCACATAATCTAGTTTGCCCCATTTTCCTCATCTGTGAAGTATGTTGGATAGAGAAATGGCAAATCACTTGAGTATATTTAAATGACTGAACAACTGTCATCAATATAAACCCAATTGAATAGGAGAGAGAATAAGACAATGAATGATCTATATGGTGGGCATAATAGAGAAATGAGTTTGTATTCTCACCTTAGAGTAGTATAGAAAAGTTGATGCTTTTCATTTCCTTGACCTAATTAAGTAATTAATCAACAAGCCTTTATTATATGCCAGGCAGTAGATTCTAAACACTGCTCATCTAATGAACTAGCTTTCTTTATAAACAAAATGATGAGTTTAGAGTGGTCTGTTAAATGAAAATTTTCATCCAAGTGCCAGGAAATGGTAAAAGCCTTCATGGAAGAGGGCCTTTGATCTGTGAACTTTGATCTTTGAACTTGTGAGTAAAATGGCAATACACAGCAGAGGCAGATATTGGACTGTGGGTGGCAGAGAGAAGATTCAAGGCAGAAGAAATAGACTGAGTAAAGCCACAGAAGTGTGTAGTCTACATGGTATGTGAAAGGGAGGGACTAGGGAAATAATTCTAGAAAGGCACATCAGGGCAAGCCTTGAATGGCATGCTATTTTACTAGGTAGGTACTGGGAACCATTGAAAAGTTTTGAGTAGTACTTACTGTACAACACATAGATGATGCTTGATAAATGCTTTGCTGTTTGATGAGAAGACTGATTTGGTAGCTGTATGTAGGATGAATTGGAGGCAAGAGAGACTAGAGTAAGACAGTCACTAGTTGAGAGGTTATTACAGTATATGATATGTGAAATAGGGAGTTGAAAGTGGGACAGGGAAAAAAGGCATAGATTTCAGATACTGTAAAGGATTGTCTTCGGCTGGGGGAGAGGGAAGTGTTTTGGATTTTTTTTTCCTGTTTTTATGAAGTACTTCAATTCTCTAATGCATACTTGCCCCAGCAGTAGCTCCTGGTAGCTTAGAGAATGTGCTGTTCTCAGAGTATAACTTATGATTCAGTGACACAAAGGGAAAGCTTCAGTGAGCATGCCAAAATTTTATGAACGTGTTTACTGAGGCAGTAGAAACAGAATGTCTTCCCTTTCTGTTTTGTCCCCATCACTTTACTTACTCTTTAAATTTCTTTGTTTTGGAATCTCTCTCTCTCTCTCTCTCTCTCTCTCTCTCTCTCTCTCTCTCTCTCTCTCTCTCTCTCTCTCTCTCTCTCTCTCTCGTCTGTCTATCTCTCTGTCTATCTCTCTGTGTCTCTCTCTCTCTCCCTCTCTCTCCCCCTCTCCCTCTCTCCCTCCTCTCTTTTGTCTTTTCATTTTAAGGGAGTCAGCCATTGTTGAAACACTAAGTAAACTTTTTCCATTTTAATTTCTAGGCATGAAAAGCTTTTGTAAGATTGCCTGAAGGATAAAGTTGGGATAGTGCATGTCATCAGTTAGTCAACCATTCATCTTGAAGAATTTAACTTTGTTTTTTAATTCAACAAATAATTTAAGTATTTATATTCATCAAGTTATCTAAGCTACAAAGATGAAATAAGGACCACCTTCAGTGTGTTTCTAGTCTAGAGAGAAAGGGATAAGACATACACAAATAATTACGTATTAATTACAGTATGATAAACATATGGAAGTTTTAAATTGGAGTGGTTTGATAACTTAGAAGAGAGAAAAATTGCTAATATCCAGTGCTCAGGGTGGGGATAAAGGAAAACTTCTTGGAAGATGTGGTCCCCCAGCCTAATCAGTAAAAGAACATTTGAATTTCAAAGAGCCCATTGCTGGCAATGGAAACAAGGTGGCTAAAGGCCTAGAGGCAGAAGAAGACAGGGAAATTGGAAGACTTCAAATGGTGTTGCAGTCCTGGATGATTAGAACATAAACTGTTAGATTTTCTTACTCTGATTTCAGGTATTTTCAGTGCCTCACATGTAGTAACCACCTAATAAATACTTATTGAATGAATTAATATTTGATTTATGACATTCAGATTAATGAGACATTATTTGATTAGTGAACTTAGTAGTATAGTACTATTATAGAATTAAATTGTCAAGAATTCTAAAAAAGTAATACATTAGAGGAAGTATTTGAAGAGAATATCAGAAGAATTGCAAAATAGAAAGGTGAATCACTTACTAAAAGGAGCTTTGAAATTTTTATGGACATTATTTTCCAAAAGTGCTCATACAATTAATATATATCATAACTGCCTAAATATGTAATATATAGTTTCTTTGTTTTAAAGTTGGCATTATTTTTGTTCCTTTTAAATAAAGGATTTTAAACTCAGGTTTGAAATTACCATCATAATTAACTTTAGTGTTATATCAGTTAATCAGTAAGCATTTATTAGGTTCAGACTATGTCTTAGTAGAACACTCTGTCTACTTGTTATCTCTTATCTTTGCCACTTTCCCATTTTCTTTTTTTGTCTTGAATCTCCCTGATGATATTTTTTACTCGTTCTTCAAAGTTACTCATTGTTTATATGGTACAGTGAGCTCAGCCCTACCTTGTGCCTCTTCATTGCCCTCTATGTGAAATTTATTTTTATGATTTTATTCATAGTTTTTTTTATCAAAGACTGACATATTCCATGTCTCATTGCCATATGGCAACACCAGTACAATGTTGACTTTAAAAAGATGAGCCTTTATTTTGGGGAGGAACTTGATGTCATTAAAGTAGCTTTATAAGTTTTCAGTGGTATTCCATCCTACTACCCTTTTCCTATTCAAATGTAGGCCCGATTGGTTGTCCAGCTGTATTGTCAATCAGCAAACATTTATTAAGTGCCCACAGTGGTCCAGGCATTGTTCTTGGCTCTGGGGATACAGCTATCAAAAACAATCCTAATTTTCTTTTGGGGGAGGGGAGTTGCTTTTCTTGTAGTTATTTATTTATTTTTTAGTTTACATCATTCATTTCCACAAGATTTTGAGTTACAAATTTTCTCCCCATTTTTCCCCTACCCACCACCCCAAAACAGCAACCCCACTGAATATCCCCTCCCTCAATCTGCTCTCTCCTGTATCTTCCCCCATTCCCCTTCTGACTTTCCAGTAGGGCATGGTGGATCTCTATGCCCCTGTGCCTGTATATCTTATTCCCCAGTTACATGTAAAATAATAATAATAATAATAATAATATATATATATATATTTTTAAACATTCGATTTTAAACTTTTGAATTCCACATTCTTTTCCTACCTCCCTCGTCACCCACCCTTACTGGGAAGATAAGCAATTCAATATAGGTTGTATATGTGTAGCTATGCAAAACATTTCCATAGTGTATATATTGTGAAAGACTGACTATATTTCCCTCCATTCCGTCCCCCAGCCTGTCCTCCCTTCCATCATCCCCTCTCTCTCATCCCCTTCCCCCTTACTCTCCTGTAGGGTGAGATACCCTATTTAGTGTTTATGTCATTCCCTCCCTAAGCCAAATTCATTGAGAATAAGATAGACTTATTTGCCTTCCTGTTCTTCCCCTTTATTGGAACCGTTTTCTCTTACCTCTTCTATATGAGATAATTTACCCCATTCTATCTGTCCCCATCTCCTCTCATTATATTCCTCGCTCACCTCTTAATTTCACCTTTTAAGTATCATCCCTTCCTATTCAGCTGGTGCTGTGCCCTCTGTCTACATATGTACACATACTCACATATGTATTCATATACCCTCCTATATAAACATATATATGTATGTATACATATATATACACACATACACACATGTCTATTCCCTTCAACTATTCTCATACTGAGAAAAAGTTTCATCAGTTATAATTATCATTTTTCCATGAAGGAATGTCAATAGTTCAGCTTTGATAAGTTCCTTATGATTTCTTTTCCCTGTTTACCTTCTCATGCTTCTCTTGCTTTTTGTATCTGAATGTCAAATTTTCTATTCAACTCTGGTTTTTTTTCAGCAAGAATGCTTGAAAGTCCTCTATTCCACTGAATGACCATATTTTCCCCTGAAACATGATACTCAGTTTTGCTGGGTAGGTGATTCTTGGTTTTAATCCCAGCTCCTCTGACCTCCAGAATATCATATTCCAAGCCCTTCGATCCCTCAGTGTAGAAGCTGCCAGATCCTGTGTTATCCTGATGGTGTTTCCACAATATTCAAATTGTTTCTTCCTGGCTGCTTGTAATATTTTCTCCTTGATCTGGGAACTCTGGAACCTGGCTATAATATTCCTAGGAGTTTTCTTTTTGGGATCTTTTTCAGGAGGTGATAGGTGGATTCTTTCAATTTCTATTTTGCCCTCTGGTTCTAAAACATCAGGGCAGTTTTCCTTGAGAATTTCTTGGAGGATGATTTCTAGGTTCTTTTTTTTTGATCGTAGCTTTCAGGTAGTCCAATAATTTTTAAATTATCTCTCCTGGATCTGTTTTCCAGGTCAGTGGTTTTTTCAATGAGGTATTTCACATTGCCTTCTATTTTTTCATTTTTGGGATCTGTTTAATAGTATCTTGATTTCTCATAAAATCACTAGCCTTCAGTTGCTCCAGTCTAATTCTGAAGGAATGATTCTCTTCAGTGAGTTTTTGAGATTCTTTTACCATCTGGCAAATTCGGCTTTTTAAGGCATTCCTCCTCATTGGCTTTTTGAGCCTCTTTTGCCATTTGAGTTATTCTATTTTTTAAGATGCTATTTTCTTCAGTCAGGTTGTTGATGCTCATTTTATAATTTTCTTGCATCATTCTCATTTCTCTTCCCAATTTTTCCTCCACTTCTCTTATTTGGTTTTCAAAATCCTTCTTAAGCTCCTCTATGGCCTGTAAGCAGCTTATTCTTTTCTTGGAAGCTTCTGGTGCAGGAGTTCTGACTTTGTTGTCTTCCTCCAGTTCCATGCCCCAATCCTTTTTGTCCCCAAAAAAGGAATACAGAGTCGGACTGCTGTGCTTCCCTTGCTTCCCTCGTTTGCTCATGTTGCCACCCAATTTCCTGACTTTTGAGCTTTTTGCCACAGTCAAACTCTGCTACCAGAAAGGGGAGTTTTATCCCAAATGCTGGGGTTTTCACAGCTGTTGGAGCTATTAGTTGGGTGCCTCTCTCTGAAGCCTCCACACACTCTGGCAAACTGGTCATGCATCCCAGGATCTCAACCCTAGATAACAATCCAGATCCAAGCAGGCTAAAGCAGGAGTGATTACCCCTCAGAATGGTCATTTGGTCCCCCTACAATCTGCAGACCAGGAGCTCTGAAGCAGCCACATGGCGATGGCTGACAGCACCTCAGTGGCTTCTGCCTCCAGGGGGTAAAGGCCTGACCACACTCCCGAACTCCTGGTTCTCAAATTCCATACTGTACTGACCTCTCACTTTGTCCTTAGCATCCATGAGTTGATAATTCTGGAAACCGCCACAGCTGCTGGTTATCTGAAGTCCCTCTAGCCAGCGGCTGGTTGTGACTGCCCTCATCTGAGGCTAAAACATCTGGTGAGCTGGCCTCAGCTCCCAACATGCTGTGCTGGCCACTTCCTGCCAACTTTCCAGGCTGTCCTCAGCAGGATTTAGCTTCTCTGTGTCGTTTTGTGGGTTCTGTAGCTCCAGAGTTTGTTCAGAGTCACCTTTTACATGGATTGGAGGAGTTGGAAGCGGGAGCCCCGCAGAAGTCCTGTTTCTGCTCTGCCATCTTAACTCTGCCAACAATCCTAATTTTCAAGAATTTTATATTGTCACAAAGAGGAGTATCTGCCGTGTGTGAGGAATAGAGAGAAGGCTAATTTGCTTGGATCATAGACACAGAGGGAGAGTAATACCCAGTAGTTTGGGAAAGTTGTGAAGGATTTTAAAAACTAAACAGAGCAGTCTGTATTTTATGCTACTGAATTTGATTGATTAGAAGAATGACTTCATCAGATCTTTGCTTTAGGAAAAATACTTTGACAACAGGATTCAGTGGACTGTAAGAAACTTGAGGCAAGGATACCAGTTTGAAGACCTTTGCAACAGTCTTGGTGAAAGGTAATGAGGAATTGAAATAAGAATGAATAGAGAAACAACTAGGTCCTTTAGATTGTGTATCCAGATCTATCTGGTCAGGATACATTCTTCATTCCCTTGGTTATTCCTTTGTATGGAGGTCTAGCCAACCTCTTGAGTAGTTTAAGATTTCTTCCAAGAGACTCTGAAGTATTAGGACATGATGAAATCAGCACATGATGTCATTCAGAAAGTTTCCTTCCAAATTCAAACAAGAGCCATCTTTTCCCTAAAGCTTTTTCTGAGTCCCCTCAGTTAAGAGTGTCTTACCCCTCAAAATTACTATGCACTTTTTTTATAATCTGCAATTCCTTAAAAAAGCATCATCTATGATTAAATAACAGACTAATGTTTCGTGTTTCTCTATACTGCACAACAGGAGATAAACAATATATTTGAAATATATGTCCTTTTTTATGAATAACAATGGTAAAATAGTTTTTAGGAACAAAAATAGATGAAGTTTAACAAAAATTAATGCCGTTAAAGACCATTAAAACCTTCAACACAAAAAGAATATTGATGGAAAGAAGATATTATCATTCTGTCCTTAGAAAATGAATTGACAGAAAATGACAAAAGTAAAGAACTAGAAGTAAATATTGAAGGGTGTATAAGAAAGCTCTTATAATTTTTGAAAATATTCTTTCATAAGGAATAAAATTCTCATCTAAGCTTAAATGTTAAAGTTAGTAAAATTTTAATACTTTGATCTCTGGTGTTTACTGTCGCTATGATGGTTTTGAGGTTTAACCCTCTAGAATTGTTAAAATTTGCTTTCAGATTAATGTATTTGTGTACCATACTAGACTTTATGTGCGTGCCTTGAAAGTACAAAATTTACTGAAAAATCAATTTTTAGGGCTAGAAAAAGATAATATCAAAATTCATCTGAAAGAACAAAAAGTCCAGAATATCAAGGGAATTAATGAAAAGAAAGGCTAGGGAAGGTGGCCTAGCCATACCATATCTTAAATTATATTATATAACAGCAATCATCAAAGCTACTTGCTACTGACTAAGAAATAAAGGGGTAGATCAGTGGAATAGGTTAGGTACACAAGACACAGTAGTCAATGACTATAGCCATCAACTGTTTGATAAACCCAAAGACCCTAGCTTCTGGGATAAGAATTCACTGTTAGACAACAACTGCTGGGAAAATTGGAAAATAATATGGCAGAAACTGGGTATAGACCAGCATCTGACACTGTATATCAGAATAAAGTCCAAATGGGTACACAATCTAGGTATAAAGACTGATACTATAAACAAATTAGAGGAGTAAGGAATAGTTTATCTGTCATATTTATGGAGAATGGAGGAATTTATGACCAGGGAAGAGGTAGAGAACATGAAATGTGAAATGGATAATTGTGATTACATTAAATTGAAAAGTTTTTGCACAAAGCCAATGCAAATTAGGATATCAGGAGGGAAGCAAAAAACTGGGAAAGAGTTTTTACACACAGTATCTCTGATAAAGGCCTCATTTTTAAAATATATAGAGAATTGAGTCAAATTTACAAGAATACAAGTTATTCCCCAGTTGATCAATGGTCAATGATTATGAACAGGCAGTTTTTAGAGGAAGATATGATAGTTATCTATAGTCATATGAAAAAAATGCTCTAAATCACTATTGATTAGAGAGATGCAAATCAGAACAACTTTGAGGTACCACATCACACCTATCAGATTGGCTAACATAGGAAAACAGGAAAATGATAAATGTTGGGGAGGATATGGGAATGTTGGAACACTAATTCATTGTTGGTGGATCTGTGAGCTGATCAAACCATTTGGAAACCAAACAATTTGGAACTATGCCCAAAGGGCTATAAAAATGTGTATACCCTTTGACCCAGCAATACCTCTTCTGGGGCTGTATCCCAAAGAGATCATAAAAGGACACACATGTACAAAAATATTTCTAGTAGCTCTTTTTGTGATGGTCAAGAACTGGAAATCAAAGGGATGCCCATCAATTGGGGAATGGCTAATAAACAAGTTATAGTATATGAATGTAATGGAATACTATTGTGATGTAAGAAATGATGAACAGGCAGATTTCAGAGAAACCTGGATAGACGTTTATGAACTGATGCTGAGTATGGGGAGCAGAACCAGGAGAACATTGTACAGAGTAACAGCCACAGTGTGTGAGGACAGATTTTGATAGACTTGGCTTTCCTCAGCAATTCAAGGACCTAAAACAATTCCAAAACACATGATGGAAAATACCAGCCAGAGAAAAAACTATGGAGTTGGAATGCAGAACAAAGCAGACTTTTTTTTTGGTTTTGTTTTGTTTTTTTCCCCCTTTCTCATGATTTTTCTCATTCATTGTAATTCTTCTATACAACATGACTAATGGGAAAATGTGTTTAATAGTAATGTATGTGTATAGCCCGTATCAGATTGCAAGTAGTCTTGGGGAGGGATGGGGAGAAAATCGAAAACTTATGGAAGTGAATGTTGGAAACTAAAAATAAATAATTAAATAAATTGAGAAATGAAAAAAAAAAAAGTGCAAAATTGTTTCCCATGATACCTGGAAGTAGGTAGTAAAGACAAAGGATTTTCTTTTGTTTCTAAATCTCCCTCCCTTTGGAATACCAATCCAATATAATCTAACTGCTATATAAGGAAACTAAATATTTTTAGAAGAAACAGAACAGTGAATATTATTTTCGACTATGCTTTTTATTTCAATTTTAGCATAGTTTGCTAAAGTTGAATATTCTTCAGATACTAGTAACGTAATGGAAAATCTAATTTTATTGTGCTAGAGTAAAAATAATGTAGACTGCTGTGACTGACCTATTGTATGTCCAATAAACCAATAAACAATAAACCAAACCTTAAGACAGTTGGTATTGAGCAATTACAACTCCTTACTTTGTTATTCCCAAGTGATTAAGAGCTTGATATTAAGTTTGTGAATTATGTGTTCACTAAATATAACCTTCACAGTGTGAGCAACATGCTTATTCTAGAAAGAGCAATACTCATTGTGAAGCCAGGAAGATTTTGTTTCACATTCCTAGTGAATGGATACCTCCCTAATGGAGACTCTGCTGGCTCAGACAAATTTAAGCATTTTTATTCTGTTCCCAATTCGAATTTCCTTCCTTGCTCTCCATTGGTTAGATGCAACCCTCCTGAATCTCCCACTTCATGTTCTCTTACTTTGATATATTCCTTCTCAAACAGCTCCTTAAATATACTGACAAGCTTCTGACCTGCTAGGTCACATCTCTGATTAGAACCGGTCACCTTTGACTTGTATTCTAGTATCACTCAAAGCTGGGAGGAGTTTTAATCCTGTGGAAATAGAATTCCTTCTTTTGTTTCCCACAATAGTAAAGTAGGAAAACTAGACTTAACAGACTTATTTTTTTATTATTAAAATATGTAAACTTTTAAAGGCAGATATTTTTTCAAATTGCATAGTTTTAATATTCATATTCTATTTAGTAACCTTAACTTTAGCTAGCACAGTATCTACATATGAATTAGGTATGGTGTTCTGGTTTTTTTTGTTTTGTTTTTCTAGCCAAAACATACTGATTCAGTGGAGTTTAAACTACATGATATATAATTTTTTTTTTAAAGCAATCAGTGTTAAGTAACTTGCTCAAGGTTACACAGCCAGGTGTTTCTGGGTGGGTGCTAAGTGTCTGAGCCCAGATTCAATCCCCAGGTCATCCTGACACTGGAGCCGGTGCTCTTACTCGCTGTGCTACCTGGCTGCCCCACATGTCAATATTATTAATGTAAGTTTTATATTTTATTTTCTGAAAACTAAATCACCTGTTTCTCTGGTAAAATAGCATATTATTTACTTTTTCTGGGATATGTGGTATAATCTTGTTGTTGTTTTTTTTTTCCAAAAAGTCATTGAGGATTTAAATACTTGATATTTTGTGCCCTGCTCTGTCTTTTGCCAATTTATTGTTGTGAATCTAGCATTTTTCTCTTTTTATTTTAATTCAAGGTATTTTTTCCCCCTTTTTGCTTTAGAAAACTGCCTGAAGTCTTGGCAGAAATTATGAGGTTTCTTTCTGACTTTTAGTGAAGAAAGCAGGTTTTCCTCTCCAGTTAACACATCTTGTCAGCTCTTTTGGGTTTTGTTTTTGTTGGGTGCTTTTTTTTTTTTTTGCTTATGCCTTTCTTCTCCCAGCTAGATAATATTTTTCACATAATGTTTCCTAAATATTTTTAAAAACTTAACATTGAATCATAATTATCAATTTTCTATTATCAAATATTACTAATTCTGGGCCTGTATCAATTATATGTCTGTGATCTTGGGGCCAGTTGTTTAACCTTTATTTTCTCTAAAATAAAAATAATCTCTAAGTTTTCATTCAAAACCTAAGATTTTATGATTCTCCACAAGAGGCGCTTAATAGTTTTTAGTTTAATTTTTATTATGGTGATTATAACTTATATGCAAATGGCTCTTTAAAATTTATATAATTCTTTTCTCATAACTTCACTGTGATGTAGGTAGTATGATTATTATTTTCCTCCATTAAGTATGTGTGCTTATAGAAGATAAACAACATTACTTAAGAGAACAACTCTAAAGCTTTTTTAAGGACTTTTTTTTTCTATTGTCTTAGAACAAAAATTCTATTTATTTGTTCATTTGGTCATTCATTTATTTATTTACTTTTAGTTTACAACACTCAGTTCCACAATCCATTGAGTTCCAACCTCCCCCCCTCCCCCAGCATCTTATTTTCTCTAATACTTTACTATCAGTGTTTAAGTTACCTATTGCTCTGTCACTCTAGGTATGTAATCATTTAACCTCCCTGAGTCTTTGCTTTTTCATATGTAAAATAGGAACAATAATACTGTATTATTTACTTCACAGGGTTGTAAAACTCAAATAATATGGTATATATAAAGCAGTTTGCATACTTCAGTGTGCTATATACAGATAAACTATTAAAATTTATGTTTTTGTTTTTTAAAGTCTTGGTCTACCTCTCTGCCTTATTAAAAAGTATCACTTATTTTATCACTTTGTTCTTTATTGTAGGATCCCTCTTATTTTCATAACTGCCAGCATTTCCAATTATGGGATCCATTCAACTAGCCAGAAATTTATTTTTTTCCTGTCATATTCTTAGATCTTCACCACAAAAAGGTTCAAAAAGTTGTGGGAGATACATGGTCAGACATTTTGGCTAATTTATTCACTGCTATCTCTCTGCCAAGCATGCATTGAATAGAATATTATAATCACTTATCAATAATGAGAGAAATATTAATTTTTAGACAAAATGACAGAACACAACTAGAGCCAGTTTCTAATATGGAGCTGTTAGGGGTGGCACTGGACATTGCCTTTAGACTCAACCCCAGGACTAAAAATATGCCCAATTTGCCTTTTCTTTCATTAACCACCACTCTTCCAAATTAAAAAACAAAACAAAACTAAGGACTTTGTTTTATCTTATTTTTTTTTTTTTATTAAGCAATCAGGGTTAAGTAACTTGCTCAAGGTTACACAGCCAGTTATTTCTGGGTGTGGTGCTGAGTGTCTGAGCCCGGGATTCGATCTCCAGGTCATCCCAACACTGGAGCTGGTGCTCTTACTCGCTGAGCCACCTGGCCGCCCCTAAGCAATTGGGGTTAAGTAACTTGCTCAAGGTTACACAGCCAGGTGTTTCTGGGTGGGTGCTAAGTGTCTGAGCCTGGGATTCGATCTCCAGGTCGTTCTGACACTGAAGCCGGTGCTCTTACTCGCTGTGCTACCTGGCCGCCCCTTGTTTTTATCTTTTTTGTATGGATTTCTTTTTTCTTCTGACTCCTCTGTCTCCTATCAGAATAAGTTTAATACTGGTGCAATTTTTCAGGCTAATTGGTTCTTACTTGATGTAAGGGCATGAGATGAAAAGTTGAAATTATAAGAGCAAAGCATTTAGAGCTAGAAATTAAAGAGTTCGGCCCCCTAATTTTTAGATGAAGAAATTGAGTATCCAAGAGATTATAGTGCCTGCCTTTAGGTACACAGCACAGTAGCCAAAAATTCAAGCTTAGCACCATCTGATTTCAAATCAAATGTTGTGTTGCACTATTCTCCCCTCCCACCTGCCCAGTTGTTTCAAAAGGAATTTCCCTTATTAAATGAATCTTCTGTTTTTATATTTAGTCCATGAGGGAATCACTCCTCTCCCCCCCACCCCCACCCCAAAGAAATGATCCAAAAGTATAATATAAGAAGAACTTAAGTGATCTGGTCCATCACCCTGATTTTGCAGTTTAGGAAACTGGGCCCAAAGAAATTAAGTGACTTGCCCCAAGTCACTGGGGTTTAAGGACTCCACATCCAGTGTGCTGTGCTTTGGGGGGGGAAGGGAAGGTGCTGCTGGAATGACTATGGTAAACCTATATTCTTACAGAATTTTAAGAGTTTAATCTATCCCTTCTTCAAGAGTGAAATATATTTTTAGTACTCATTTTTGTTATCACTTAAAACAGATGTCAAGTGACAGACAGCATGTTGTACCAAATGATGGCAATATATCATGGAAATCGCTTACTTTTTAAATAGGATACATAATTTTGTACAGTAAACTGAACAAATATTATTTTGGAATTATTCATTATAATTCTAATACTCTAGAATAATTTTATTAGGATTTTGGATACAGTGGTGCTGAAATATTGATTTAAAGTCTAATGGAAATGTTTATAGTAGTCTTGACTTGTACATGTATGATTAAAACTCACTGAATACAAATTTTGAATTTGTGATAATCAAGCATAGTTGGGTGAAAGTTTATATTTGCAGTCTCTCAAGAAATAGTTTCCTTAACAGAATAATTGTACAGATAAAATTATTTGGGGTATATTTGTGCTATTTGATGTAAGAGACCATTTTTTTAAAAGTACTTCAAGCATTTTAGAAGCCTCCGTTGATATACTTTTAAAAAAAGTTTGGCCTTTCTAACTGACTTTAAACTTTAAATCAAATTCATTTATATCATTAGAATAGTAATCTGGTAGTGACATTACTCTGAAATAGCTAAATTTGTTTTTAAAAAATATTTTCTATGTGTCTTAAGGAGTAGAAGAGGTCTTGGGAATTGTTGTGGAAGTGGCATGGTTAAGAAGTTAGTGTAGTTCTACTTGAACACCACTTAGTAATGTCATAAGGGTACCATAGCTCATAACTCATATAAGCCTTAATGTCTAAATGTTTTCCAGTTTTCCTGTTTTGTTTTTGTTGTGAATTGCAAGGAGAAATTATCTTGACTAAATATAGAATATGTTGGACTTCTTGGCTGCCCATAAATCATGATTTCAGTCCCATGGTATGCATTCCATTGAAGGTGAAGTATAATTCACCACCTTGGAGCATATAGCAAATCTTATATCTTAGTCATTTTCCATAAACATTTAAGAAGTATTTGATTAATTACATGTTTGATTTTTAAGTTTATATTTTTATATACACATTTATACATACATACATATGCCACTGGAGACCTATGGCATGTATAAGTGAGGCATAATTCTTATTTTTGACTTGTACATAAGAAGTAGCGTGGCATTAAAATCAAGGAAATGTTGTGATTAGAAAAGAAAATAGGCTAAATGATTATTTAGCCAAAGTATCTTCAATGATGCAGTGGTATATAGGAAATGTTAAAAGACTTAAAATACCTGTTGAACTGGACTTCATGATACAATAGTTACAGTACTGGATTAAGTTAAGAAAAAATTAGGTCCATATCTCATTTTTAGAACTTAATAACTTTGTGGATCATAGACGTGATACTTTACCTCTCTAAGCCTCGGTTTCCTCATCTGTAAAATAAAAAGAATACTACCTATAGTACCTTCTTCATAGGACCATTATAGAAATCAAATTAGATAATCATTAGATCATAGATTGAGAATAGAAAGGAAAGGAATTTTAGTTGACTTTCAGCCAACCCTGAGGAAATAAGGAAATAAATGAGGCAGCTGAGCTCCAGAAAGCATTGCATCCATGGAGAAACCCTGTGAAAAGTTTTAATTAAGAAAAGGTATGTCTTATTCAAGGAATAGCAAGGATGCCACTGTGTCACTGGATCAAGGTGACCTGAAGTAGGTCACAGGTGTTAATGCTATGATTAACCTGGTAAATTCCTGAATTTACAACAAATTCCAACAATGACCTGGGTCTGATTTTGGAAGACTAGCATGGTGGATGATTATTTCCCCAGAAGCTGTTGCTGGAAATGGAACCAACAGACACTTGGTCATGTATTGCTCTTAAATGAACTTCTGAACCAAATTACTGCCATGTTGCTTGTTCTTGCTTCTTATGATAATGTAAACCTTATTGGAGGCTCCCGAGTAGGCCCTGCCAGGAATTAGGCAAGGGCAGACACAATCTCTTGTGACTTGGCTTAGGGGAAGGGGACACTGTGCCACCAAACTCATTTATAGAAGGATGGATACTCCACACCAGCAGCAAAAATGAGAATTCTTTGGCTTTCTCTAGATCTCTTTTCATTTCCAACCCAAATGTTTCTGGCATCAAGAGATGCTTTAATTATTAAAGATGGATGTTTTAGTCCTTAGGGATTTTCATTCATTTAAATGTTTTTTATGTTGGGATATTTTGGAATCTTGACTTTTTTGTTGTTGTTTATTTTAAAGGAAGGTGCATCTGCTCGTAAGACTCAAACTCCAGCTGCACAGCCAGTACCAAGACCAGGTAAAATTATTTTAAAATTGTGCCATATTTTAAAACTAACATAGCAGTGGAAATTATGTTGAATCACTTTAAAAAGTTAAAAAATGAGTATGTTGAAATTGTGTGCTAATGCACTTTATTCTTGAAATTTGTTCTTAAGGTCACTTAACATGGAGGTCACTATACATGGAGAGATCTTAGAATTGTATCCGCTCCTCATGTGTTTCATAGAGGCAATAACACCTTTAAAAAAGATGTATATTAGAGTCTTTATATTCGTCTTGCTATATAAATCTCCCAAGCAAACAGTTATTTTATAATTTTTTTAAAAGGTAATTTATTTTCTTAATTTATCTTTCTATTCATTTATTTATTTATTTTCGGGGGGAGGGCAGTTGGGGTTAAGTGACTTGCCCAAGGTCACATGGCTAGTTTTTGTGTTAAGTGTCTGAGGCCAGACTTGAACCCAGATCCTCCAGACTCTGGGGCTGGTGCTCTATTCGCTGCACCACCTAGCCGCCCTATTTTCTTAGTTTAATGCTTTGGTTAATGTTATCACAGGTTAAACATAACTTTAAGCTTTCTTGATTTGATCCTTCAAAAAAAAGTCTTGCAGAGTGATATGAGAGCACACTTAGATTGCATACCAAAAGGTTTGTGGAATGACTTTTTTCCCCCCCCGCTTTTTGGAGGGGGAAGGCAGGATAGTTGGGGTTAAGTGACTTGCCCAAGGCCACATAGCCAGTAAGTGTTAAGTGTCTGAGGCCGAATTTGAACTCAGTTCTCCTGACTCCAGGGTTGGTGTGCTTTTCACTGTGCCACCTAGCCACCCCTGTGGAATGACCTTTTAAATAAAATTGACCAGACATAAATTTTTGAGAAACTATTCTTCATTTTTGAGGACCAATAAAAGGTATTTAGGCAGAAATCTTTCTTATGTAGCTTTAAGTCCTATTTTCATAGTGTTTTAAGTACTTTCTAAATCATGTTTTTATTTTTTAAAAAATTCCACTAGAATTTAAAAACTCTAATATGTGATTTTTGTCTCCTACTTTAAGTAAGATCTCCCTTTAGATCATATGCTATGGGAAAGATCATTGTTTCTGGATATTTTGCAAAGGTAATCCTTTGATGTTCTACTCCTTCAAAAATACTTTTTATCCCACTAGTGCCTGCCAAATATTGAATATTTAAGATGTATTTAGATAACAATACTATGTTCAAATTCCCTTGCAATTTTTGTATAATTTTTAATGTAGGAATGTTATGCTTCCTATTCTGCTCATCTCATCAAGGTTTTTGAGAATAGGAATGCACATGACACAAAAATATAAAAGTAGTAGAAATGGTTATTCAAAAATTCATATTTAAACTTTCGTGAATGTGCCTATGCCACTAGGTTTATAGTATGACTGAGTTTACTATGACTGAGCATCTTGAAAAGATCATACAGGATTAAATTTAGAGTCAATCGTTCCCTTTAATCAGGTTTAGTAAACGTTTAATTTCTTTTAGCATCTGCATAAAATACTTGAATTTCAGGCTAACCTAATTCAAGACCTCTTTTAGGGAATTTTAAAATTGCTAGCCCAGTAAATCCAAGCATCTTTCTGGCTTGAATCTATCAAAAGTGCACTGGGCACTAAAATTATTTGTATTTATGTTTTGACTGCTTTGACCATTTACTTTCTTTCCTATAAATTGTCATCTCTATCCCCACTTTCTTAGCATTCATTTTTGCTAGTTTCATTTTTTTCTCATTCATTTGTTCTTTTATCCTTTTCAATCTCTTATGTTCAATTTTTCTTTCACCTTCCATTTCTTAAATGTTACTCTTTGTGTTCTTTTCATTTTGGCTTATCCTTTATTTCCTTTGATTTCTCTGTTCTCATTGCAGTTTATCTTTTCCATTCTTATCTTTTCCAGCTTTTTTCCTTTTTATTATTGTTGATTTACTCTACTTTGTCTTTATTTTATACAGTCATTTCCCCCTGCTCTGTACCTACCCCTAGGATTCTCTAGCCTGGTTTGTCACATATGATTTAATACCCTCAGGTCCTAAATATTAACAACATTCTGCTGTTTAGTGGATTTGTTTCTTAATCATCCGTTGAAATTTCCCTTTTCCCTTGCACCCTTACAATATTGGTGTTATTTGCACATGCTTGATCACTTTCTACCTCTGCTAGATTTCTGCTTTTTTCCTTATTCTTTAGCCCTTCTGCTACTAGTGTCTTGTTAATTCTGCTTTTATAAATAACTCAGGGGGCAGCTAGGTGGCTGTATCAGCAATGCCATATTCACAATGCCTATAGAGATTACAAATATGCTGATATAATTATCCATTAGAAAATACGTCATGTTTGCCATATGAGGAAATAAACTAGAAAATTTATTAAGATACCAAAAGACTGAGTCCCAAAACCAGAAAGTGAAAGCCATCAGAGTAGTTATGACATTGGCACAGGTAGATAAAGTAGAAAGCACCCACATTTTCAAGCCTTTAAAACAGAACAGGCTACCTCAGGCAAAGGTCCTCCTCTCCCCACTCACAGCAACCACCCAGCGTCCTGGAAGAGCGCTCCCAGCAGCTCCGGCCCCTGGCAGTCCTCAGCAGGAGTCCTTAGCAGAAAGTCCTTAGCAGTTCTAACTCAAAAAGGGCTTCGCGCTGCCACTGCCTCTGCTGCTGCCGCCGTCACCACCACCGCCAGCCACCGAAGGAACGCTAGCTTGGCTTCCGCTTCCTCTTGCTCCGCCCCTTCCTGCTACGTCAGCAAGTCCAACGGGGCATGGAAGATCTTTAAATCCCATAACCCTTACAGTGGCCCAGTGAATAGAGCACCAGCCCTGGAGTCAGGAGGACCTGAGTTCAAATGTGGCCCCAGACACTTGACACACTTAATAGCTGATGTGACTTTGGGCAAGTCACTTAACCCTAATTGCCCTCCAAAAAGTAAATAAATAAACAAGTGAACGGATAAATAAATAAATAACTCAGTTTATACTTTCCCTGGTAAGAAGACAGAAGCATTCCAGGAATTTTGAATTCAGAGTGAGTTTCCTATAGAAATAGTTATAAATGGCACTTAGATTCTAAAGCATTATTTAGGGTGATGTTATGAATTAAATAGACTTTGTGTACTCTCCTGAGAACTCAGTTACCATTTGTAAAACTGTCTTATAAGAAGTATATTATGTGTTCTATCAATTATCTAAAAACAAATGTTTTTGAAACATAGCACACATAAATTGGGGATTACTTATATTGGTAATACATCTAGTCCTACTAACTTTGTATGAAGTATATAAATATATGTGTGACTCCCAGTTATATATTATCTTGGGACACCATTAAACCCATAAGGTATCAGTGTTGAATAGCCTTTTTTTTTTTTTAAAGTAATTTGTCCCTCAAGTATGTGTTCATGTGCTTCACTTTGTGTAAATGTTGATCTACTGATGCTGACGACTAAGATTATTGAGATGAGATGATTAGTATCTGAAGTTGAACTCTCATTTTCTTTTTCTTTTCACATTAATTCATTACTTTTCTAGTATTTACTTACTGAAAAAGCTTGTAGTTGAGTATTTTTCCTATACAAAATAATAGGCTAGGGATAGGGGATAAGAATTTGACTGATGATTTAATTGGTGTAGGGTGATCCTACCAGTTCGGGCCAAAACTTTTTTTTGCAGCGTAGAGTCAGTTTTAGAGAGTTGTCAGGAGCACCGAGAGGTTAAATGATTTGCCCAGGGTCATATACCACTGTTTGTCAGATGCTAGAGTTATACCGTCAAGTCTTGAGCAGCAAAACCAATGAACACCAACCATTGTGTCTGTCAGTATATACAAAATTTCCCACCCATAGAGCCCCTACCTCTGTAAAGAAGGGAACTAGGTGAATCTTCCTGACTTTTCTCCAGGTCCAGACTTGGTCACTACAATTACAGTAGTGTCCAGTCTCTTTTTCTAGAAAAGCCACCTAGCTTTATGGTGAGTGAGGGAAAACTGGTGGAAATTCCTTAGAAATTCTATGTTTGCCATACATCAAGGACATTTTAAAATTTTATCAATTGATTGTGAGACTCTTGTTGAAATGTGTCCGTCAATCTAACCTTTTTGAGAGAGCTTTGAACCCAGTTCTGTCATCTAATATATTAGCAATCCTTGCTACCTTCATATCCAAAACTTGATAAGCATATGTCATCTTCGTATTTTCAACCCACTGAAAACCTTGTGGAGAAAAAGAAAGGCTAAACATTGAGTTGTAATGTGTTAAACTATGGAGATCTTCCTCTAGATTGGTACAAGTTGGCCTCAACCCATTAATTACTATTCCGTTTGAGTCCAGTTATTCAACCAGTTGAAAATCCATCTTACTGAACTGGCGCATTGAAGTACTTATTATCTAACTGAGGCCATTTTCCTCCTTACTTAGAACCTAAATTTGCCTTTCTTAAGTTCTGTTCTCTAGAGCTAGGCAAAAGCAAATCTAATGTCTCTTTACTGTGGTTTTATACAAGAAGAGAATGTCTCCCTTTCATATACTCCATTCCTCATCTAACAGAGATAAAAATATAGCTTGCTTCAGAGCCTGGAAAACCTAGGTTCAAGTCTTGACTCTGATATTGTTTGTGACCCCAAGTGGGTCATTTAACCTCTCATTACCCTAGGCAACTCTCTAATATTAGAGAGGTTGGTGCCATGAGGCACCAGTAAAGGGTATTTTCTCATCTGGAGTTCCATATACCAGTGAAATAATAGATTCAGCCCCCATCTCAGACCTTCTTTTTTGAATCCATGCTATGTGATAAGTACTTTGCTAGTCACTGTGAGAGGACTTAAAGAGCCTCTCTTCCTATAAGGCCCTACACAGGCATTTACCATCTCTTTCATAAACCTTTTATGTCCCCTACCTCTTGTAAAGGGACTTGGCTTTACTCTAATTTCTCATAGCACTTTACTGCATCATCACTTTCTACTTTGTATTATACTGTGTGCATATCATTCTTTCTCCACAGTCCTCTCATCTTCCCCATCTACCCCTAAGCAACAAGAACTATCAATTTCTTATTTGCATCTCTAGCACCTAGTATGTTAATATACAGAATAAGTGCTTAATAAATAATTGTGGAATACAGAGAGGTTTAAAATGTGAATTTATAATATAGTTGAGTGAATTATACATGTGCACAAATTATACATTTATGTTGTATAAAGACATCTACAGTAAGTGAATGAAAACACATTTAATAAGAACTTACTGTGTACAAAGCTCTGTACTAAGCTCTGGGATACAAAAAGAAAAGTAGAGGCAATCCTTGCTCTTAAAGAGTTCACATTCTGATCAGGTGAACACAACATATGTAGGTTTCAACTTTTGTTTTTTGTTTTTTTGTTTTTGCTTTTTGGAGTGGGGGGGCAGGGAGCCTGGGCAATTGGGGTTAAGTGGCTTGCCGAAGGTCACACGGCTAGTAAGTGTTATGTGTATGAGGCCAGATTTAAACTCAGGTCCTCCTGACTCCAGGGTCGGTGCTCTATTCACTGCGCCACCTAGCCACCCCTAGGTTTCTACTCTTAAGGAAGATGTTAAGGTCTTTATTGAGGCATTAACAAAGTTGATGATAATATAGCTTTTTAAAGGTTATTTCCACTGATAAAAACTATATCCATTTATACTGTTGAACTATTTCACAGTTCCTGTGACTTCAGAAAACTTTCTTTTCTGGGCATTTAGTAATCGTGGTTACAGTGGAACAAATAATAAACCCTATACAAGTTTAGAAGACAGAATGATCATTTATTGTATCATTTGAGCTGGCCCTTGAAAAATACATTGAGTAGGTATAATGGGATGAGATGAAATTGAGAAGCAGTCATATAACAAACATTTGTTGAGCATTTAACATGCATCCCCTGCGTCCTGGGCTGTCTCCAGTTGTCTTGACTTTTGTCTCTTGCCACTGGACTTCAAGGGCTTAGGAAGACAGAGTGAGGCTGATGACTTTGTACAGCTCTGCCTCACTTAAATCCAATTTCCTCGAAAGTCAAGACACGTGATGTTGTCATTAGTCCTCTTTGAAAATCAAGAATGAACAAAACTAAGTCATGTGCCAGGCATTGTGCTAACCTCTGAAGATGCAGGGAAAGGCCATATACCACCAGTGCCCTTAGGGAACTTACAGTCTACTAGGGAAAAGACAACATGTGAAAAAAACAACCCCACAACCCTGTATCTAAGATTGTGCCATAGGGTAGATGGAAGGTAATTTCATAGGAAAGGCACTAGGAGCAGGGGGCAAGGAGGGAGCAACAAGAAAGACCACTGACTTTTGATTCAGAGGCCTTGAATTCAGTAATTTCTAATTTCACTACATTTGAGTTTCCTCATCTACCAGATGAGAAGGTTGGACTAGACAGTATCTAAGATTCCTTTCAATTTTAAATCTGTGATACTATGAGTATGATTTTGAACGGTAACATTCTAGAAGTTGGGTGTGTTACATGAATAAAACAGTTGGAGTAGAACACAGGAAGTAATAATAGTAAGTTAAATTTATATGGCACTACATAAAACACGTTTACATTTGTTTTCTCATTTGATTATTATTGAAAGCCCCGTGGAGTAGTATAAATTGTCATTTCTTTTACAAAGGAGGAAACAGAATAAAAAATTAAGTGATGACCCATGTTCACTCTATGGTAGAGTTAGGATTCAGATGTGTTTTCTGCCTCCCAGTGTAACATACTTTTTCAGTAGGTTGAAGCCAGGTATATAGAGTCATGTCAGAAAAATATGAGCTTTATTCAGGAGGCATTAATTGGTGAACTAGTGACAGAATCTGAGTAGGGACATAATAAGATCAGAGTGTGTTCTTGAGTAAAATTAATCTCATGGAAAAAGGCAAAATAGAGAGGGAAAAGAAACTGGAGGCTGTTGAAATAATCAGGGCATGAGGTAATGAAGACCTGAACTAGGTGGGGGCTAATGAACTTAAGAAAGGATGGCTTCAATTTTCCATTAATAGTGGATAGTTGGTATGGGTAAAGGAAGCTTACAGGTAATGTATATATATTTTTTTCTCTTGACCAGTAATTTAAAACTGCTTAAACGGAATCTTTTTCCTTGATTACTAACAAATAACAAAATTGCCTAGTCAGCTATTCTTAAGACTGATCACCTAGCCACTATATTTAAGCATGCATTTCTTTTCTCCCTTTCATGTATTCTTCCTTGAAAGCTATATCATATGGAGTTTAGGATATCAAACATCTTTTATCTATATTTGTTTTTTTAAATTTCCCATTTTATTTTGATGGGTTGAATGAAGTACATCTTATTGTATACGCCATATTAAAAACATTAGCTAAATAATCGCTTATAAACTTAATTCTTTTTTCTGTTGCTGGTCTTCCTACATGTGAAAGGGGCCAAAATCTAAATATCTCTTTCAAAACTAATAATGTTGTGAAGATTTTCATTATGGATAAATTTTCAACAGAAAATCACATAAAATCATGCTAGGTTTTAATAACTTTTGACAAGAGGCTCTACCTGGTACTTTGAGATTCTGATATGTTTGTAGAGCAGAGAAATAATCATTTGTTAACCCTTGAAGTTGGGCTTACGTTGATTCCACTAGAACATTATTATACTAGTCTAATTTTTGTAATTTTTCAGTTTTAGATCATCTTAATTTTTAAAAGTAATTCAGTTTTTGTAATATTCCAAATTCTGTAATTTTTTTAATGTTACAGTTTCCCAAGCAAGACCACCTCCAAACCAGAAAAAAGGTAAGTGCCTATGTAGTTCTAATTTTTTTTCAACAAATAAATGTGAACACTACATATAAATGGATTTTCATCCAAGAAAGAAAATTTATTTGATTAAATGATCATCTCAATTATTTTAAAACATTTAAAAATTCATTTTTAAAAGTTAAGTAACAAATCACAACAACTCTTAGGTACCACACCTCACTGGTCAGATTGGCTAAGATGACAGAACAGAAAAATGATAAATATTGGAGAGGATGTGGAAAAATTAGAACACTACTGCATTGTTGGTGGAGTTGTGAACTGATCTAACCATTCTGGAGAGCAATCTGGAACTATGCCCAAAGGGCTATAAATAAATGCATGCCCTTTGACCCAGCAATACCACATCTGGGGGTGTATCCCAAAGAGATCATAGAGTGGACCCATATGTACAAAAATATTTATAACAGGTCTTTTTGTGGTGGCAAAGAATTGGAAATCAAGGGGATGCCCATCAGTTGGGATATGGCTGAACAAGTTGTGGTATATGAATGTAATGGAATACTATTGTGCTATAAGAAATGAGGAGCAGACGGATTTCATAATAACCTGGAGACACGTATATAAACCGATGTTGAGTGAGGACAGGAGAAATATGTACACAATTACAGACACAATGTATATGTGACAACTAACTTTGATAGACTGGACTCCTCTCAGCAATGTAAGGTTATAAGACAACTCCAAAAGACTCATGATGGAAAGAGATATCCACATCCAGAGAAAGATTTATGGAGTCTGAATGCGAAGCAAACTACCTGCTCTCTTTGTTTTTCTTGTTTTGTTTTGTTTCCTCTTTCCCACTGTTCATTCCATTGTTATAATCTTTTACAACCTCACTAATGTTTAATGTGAAAATATTTGTAGATCCTATATTTGATTGCACACCGCCATGGCGGGGAGAAAATTTGTAACTCAAGGGATTATGCAACTGAATGCTGTAAACTAAAAGTAAATAAATAAATTAATTTTAAAATAAAATACATTTTTGAAAAAAAGTTAAGTAAAATTGTACAGTATAGTGAATACAACTAATAGCATGACATTTTCTTATTTATAGTTTGCTACTTCTCTGCTAGAAATAACAAAATATATTCCAAAATCTTCCTCCCAGAAGCAGTATTGGCCAATGCCTTTGATCCATGGTTATCTTTTAATGTTGTATTCTATTACATTTTTATAGTCACTCTGTATATTTATTCTAGTTCCATTTCATTTTCCATCACTTCGTATAAACCTTCTCTGAATTATTCATTCATTTCAGTACAGTAATTCTCTACTGCGTTTATATGCCTCAGTTTGCCAGCTGTTCCCAGCTCTTTGGGCACCTCTTTTGTTTCCAGGTGTTTTTTTGTTTTGTTTACTAAGGGAAGTATGCCTATAGATGTCTTGATATACATGCAGCATTTTCTTCTGTCATTGATATTATTGGGGTATATACCCAGTAGCAGAATGGGTCAGAATATGAGCAATTTTTTGATGTTTCTTGCATAACCACACACTTATTTCAAGAATGGTTGGACTAGAGTTCCCGACGTGCAGTGCGCTGAGTCTGAGGACTGTGAGGAGCGTCCCTGGCGCTTTTCCGGCAGCCCTCGCTCGCAGCGGGGCGAGGAGGAGATTCCAGCGGGACCGGCGTCAGGAGAGGGCTTTTCGCGTCTCCTCAGCCCCTCCACGGGGGACGGGAACTGCTACTAAATTTAGGGTCCATCAAATGGCAGTAGGTATCTTGATTCATGCATGTCATGTTACACCATAGTAGTCAACAGTGATCTGGTATGCTGCCCTGCAATGTAAGATTACTGACTCAGCTTGTGGGTAACAGTGTTATCCACAACAACACCCCTTCAGAACCTGGGGTACCTTATTTTTAGTAACTTCATTGATGGCAGATCTTCAGCTTTTTGACAACAGTCAGAAGTCTTTCAGAACCAGGTTTGGTGATTAAGAATATGGAAATGTTTTACATGGTAACATTTATGAACTATATGAAACTGCCTGGATATGGGGGGCGGAGCCAAGATGGCAGAGTAGAAGCATGAACCTCCCGCAGCTCCGGCTTCCACCCTCCCCAATCCATGTAAAAAGGGGGACTCTAAACAAACTTTGGAGCTGCAGAACCCACAAAATGACACAGAGAAGCTAACCTCCCGCTGAGAATAGCCCGGCAGGCCGGCAGGAATCGGCCAGCGCAACGCTCAGGGAGCCGAGCCCAGCCCCACGCCGCCGAGGCTTCGCCAGCCAGAGGGACTCCAGATCAGCAGCAGCTGTGGCCGTTTCCAGATTTATCAATACATAGATGCGAAGGACAAGTTCTAATAAGGAATAATAGCGGGCAACGGCGCAGCGGCCTGTGCGGGAAGGCGTGGCGGACGCAGGCCTGGAAGGGGCCTGATCAACTCGGAGGGCAAGTCTTCCCACCAACCACAAGGTCCACTACCAGGCGTATCACCAAAGGGCTGGGACTGGAAAGCGCAAGGTAAGAAGCAAATACAGGGGCCCCTATACTGGACAGCAAACACTCCTGGGGCTACCACTTCATAGCCCAGAAATCTTAAAAAAAAAAAAAAAAGCCCCTTTCAGGACCTCCAAAGACAAGGATGGCAGAATGAACCCCACTTGCTCCAAACCCCCCCTCTGACTAGTAACTCTTGCCCCAGGGCAAAACCCTCTACAGTAAAGGCTTGGGATCCTAGAGGAAGGGCGTGGCTAGGACACTGCCTCAAAATGGGTAGAAAGCAGACTACAAAGACAAAGACTCTAGAGTCCTACTATCCTCAGAGGGAGGAACCAACCTCAGAGGGAGACACTGTGGACTCCACACCCACAGCTGAGACTTCAACAGGGAATGGATCCCAAGCACAGAAGGCTCTCCTAGATGAGATCAAAAGGAACTTTGAAAGCAAAATGAGAGAGATAGAAGACAAAATGAATAATTCTCTCAAAATGAAAATAGCAGAATTCGAAAAACATTATAATGAGGAAAACATCTCTCTAAAAAGAAAAGTGTATGATATGGAAAAGGAGCTTCAAAAATTAACCAAGGAAAATGATTTGCTAAAAACCAGAATTGAACAAACGGAAACAACTCTATGAAGAACCAAGAATTAGCCAAGCAAAACAACAAAAATGAAAAATTAGAAAAGAGGTAAAATACCTCAAAGAAAAAATAACTGACCTGGAAAACAGATCCAGGAGAGATAATCTGAGAATCATAGGCCTACCAGAAAATTATGATGAAAAAATGAGCCTGGACAACATTCTCCAAGAGCTCATTAAGGAAAACTGCCCTGAGATACTAGAACCTGAGGGGAAAATAGAAATCGACAGAATCCACCGGACACCTGCTGTAAGAGATCCCAAACTGAAAAATCCTCGAAATGTTGTGGCCAAACTCCAGAACTACCAGATAAAAGAGAAAATACTTCAAGCGGCCAGAAAGAAACAATTCAAATATCGAGGGTCCACAGTGAGGATTGCACAGGATTTGTCAGCCTCCACACTGAAAGATCGGAGGCAGTGGAATACAATTTTCAGGAAGGCAAAACAGCTCGGATTACAACCAAGGATCACATACCCAGCGAGACTGAGCATATTCTTCCAGGCAAAGAGATGGCCATTCAATGATATAACAGAGTTCCAGACCTTCTTGATAAAAAAGCCAGAACTCAATGGAAAATTCAACCTCCAATTACGAGAAACAACAGTGACTTAGAAAGGTAAACAAGGAGAACACACATCATTTTAGAGGGAAAGAGGGGAGGGAGAGGAGCTTCGCATGAGATCTGTTCCTGTCATTCTTGATGCGAAGAAAAAAGAGCATACCTCATTAAGTATAACAATATCCTACAGGCAGTAGGAGGGGGAAAGGGTTACAAAAGGGGGGTGGGAGTGATTTGTAGGGGGGGAAGTAGTAAGGGGAAAAGGGGAGGAAAAGGGAGGGGGGCCGAAAAGGGAACACTGAGGGAGGCGGTGGTCAAAAGGAAAACTATTAAGGGGGGGAAGGGAGAAGGGAGGGAAAATACGAACATTAACAGGGGCAGGAATAGGATGAGGGGAAAGAAACAGATAACAATCATAACTGTAAATGTGAAGGGAATGAACTCTCCTATAAAACGGAAACGGATAGCAGAATGGATTAGAAATCATAATCCTACAATATGCTGTTTACAAGAAACACATTTGAAACAGAGGGATACACACAAGGTAAAGGTAAAAGGTTGGAGTAAAATATATCATGCCTCAGCTAAAGTAAAAAAAGCAGGGGTAGCAATCCTTATCTCAGATAAAGCAAATGTAAAAATTGATCTAATTAAAAGAGATAAGGAAGGAAACTATATCCTGTTAAAAGGCACCATTGAGAATGAAGCAATATCACTACTTAACATATATGCACCAAGTGGTGTAGCATCCAAATTCCTAGAGGTGAAGGTAAAGGAATTAGAGGAAGAAATAGATAGCAAAACTATACTAGTGGGAGACCTTAATCTCCCCCTATCTGAACTTGATAAATCCAACCTCAAAATAAACAAGAAAGAAGTTAAGGAGGTGAACAGGATTTTAGAGAGGATAGGTATGATAGATCTCTGGAGAAAACTGAATGGGGATAAAAAGGAATATACTTTCTTCTCAGCAGTTCATGGCACATATTCAAAAATTGACCATGTTCTAGGGCATAAAAACCTCACAATTCTATGTAGTAAGGCAGAAATATTAAACGCATCATTCTCAGATCATGATGCAATAAAAATTATATGCAATAAAGGGCCAGGGAAAGACAGACTAAAAACTAACTGGAAATTAAACAATTTGATCCTAAGGAATGAGTGGGTCAAACAAGAAATTATAGAAACAATCAGTAATTTCATTCAAGAGAATGATAATAATGAGACAACATACCAAAATCTGTGGGATGCATTAAAGGCAGTTCTTAGGGGAAGTTTTATATCCCTGAGTGCATACGTGATTAAATTAGAGAAAAGGGAGCTCAACGAATTGAGCATGCAATTAAAAAACCTAGAAAAAGAACAAATTCAAAATCCCCAATTAAATACTAAACTAGAAATATTGAAGACTAAAGGAGAGATTAATAAAATCGAAATTAAGAAAACTGTTGAACTAATAAATAAAACCAAGAGCTGGTTTTATGAAAAAACCAACAAAATTGATAGACCCTTAGTCAATATGATAAAAAAAAGAAAGAAGAAAACCAAATTATGAGTATCAAAAATGAAAAGGGTGAATCTACCTCCAATGAAGAGGAAATCAAAACAATAATTAGGAATTATTTTTCCCAATTGTATGCACATAGATTTGACAATCTTAGGGAAATGGATGAGTATTTAGAAACATACAAGTTGCCCAGATTAAGTGAAGAGGAAGTAAATTACTTAAATAATCCCATCTCAGAAAAAGAAATTGAACAAGCCATCAGTCACCTCCCTAGGAAAAAATCTACAGGGCCAGATGGATTCACTAGTGAATTCTATCAAACATTTAAAGAACAATTGATTCCAATACTCTACAAATTATTTGGGAAAATTAGTGAAGAAGGAGTCCTACCAAATTCTTTTTATGACACAAATATGGTACTGATACCTAAATCAGGAAGAGATAAAACAAGGAAGAAAATTATAGACCAATCTCCCTCATGAATATAGATGCAAAAATTCTAAATAAAATACTAGCCAAAAGACTACAGCAACTTATCTCAAGAATAATACACTTTGATCAGGTAGGATTTATTCCAGGAATGCAAGGATGGTTTAATATTAGGAAAACCATCAGTATAATTGAGCATATCAACAATAAAACTAGCAGAAACCACATGATCATCTCAATAGATGCAGAAAAGGCTTTTGACAAAATACAACATCCATTCCTATTAAAAACATTAGAAAGTATAGGAATAAATGGAGCCTTCCTTAAAATAATAGGTAGCATCTATTTAAAGCCATCAGCAAGTATTATATGCAATGGGGAGAAGCTGGAAGCATTTCCCATAAGATCAGGGGTGAAACAAGGGTGTCCACTATCGCCCGTCTTATTCAATCTGGTACTAGAAATGTTAGCAGTAGCAATTAGAGAAGAAAAAGAAATCAAAGGAATCAAGTTATGCAAAGAAGAGACCAAGCTATCACTCTTCGCAGATGATATGATGATATACTTAGAGAATCCTAGAGAATCAAGTAAAAAACTGCTTGAGACAATAAATAAATTTAGCAAAGTTGCAGGATATAAAATAAACCCACATAAATCCTCGGCATTCCTATATATTTCCAATGAAACTCAACAGCAAGAAGTAGAAAGAGAAATCCCATTTAAAGTTACTGTAGACATTATAAAATATTTGGGAATCTACCTGCCAAAACAAACCCAGGACCTGTATGATCATAACTACAAAACACTTTTCACACAAATAAAGTCAGATCCAACTAATTAGAAAAATATCAATTGCTCATGGCTGGGTCGAGCTAATATAATAAAAATGACAATTTTACCTAAATTAAATTATATATTTAGTGCCATACCAATTAATTTACCAAAAAACTACTTTATAGAGTTAGAAAAAATAGTAACAAAATTCATCTGGAAGAATAAACGATCCAGAATATCAAGGGAATTAATGAAAACAAATGCTAGGGAAGGTGGACTAGCTTTACCAGATTTCAATCTGTACTATAAAGCAGCAGTCATCAAAACTACTTGGTACTGGCTTAGGAATAGAGGAGTGGATCAATGGAATAGATTAGGCACACGAGATTCAGAAGTCAACAACTACAGTAATGTATTGTTTGATAAACCCCCAGACCCTGGTTTTTGGGATAAAAACTCACTATTTGACAAAAACTGCTGGGAAAACTGGAATATAGTATGGCAGAAACTGGACATAGACCATTATCTAACACCATATACCAAAATCAAGTCTAAATGGGTTCATGATCTAGGTATAAAGGTTGATACTGTAAGCAGTCTGCTAAAACAAGGAATAGTTTACCTATCAGACTTGTGGAGAGGGAATGACTTTATGATGAAACAGGAATTAGAGAACATTATAAAATGGATAATTTTGACTACATGAAATTGAAAAGTTTCTGTACAAATAAAGCCAATGTAACCAAGATTAGGAGGGAGGTGGGAAATTGGGAAAGAATCTTTACAACCTATGTCTCTGACAAAGGACTCATCTTTAAAATATACAGAGAACTGAGTCAAATTTATAAGAATACAAGTCATTCCCCAATTGATAAATGGTCAAAGGATATGAACAGGCAGTTTTCAGAGAAAGAAATTAAAGCTATCTATAAGCACATGAAGAAATGCTCTAATTCACTATTGATTAGAGAAATGCAAATCAAAACAACTCTGAGGTACCACATCTCACCAGTTAGATTGGCTAAAGATGACAAAACAGGAAAATGACAAATGCTGGAAAGGATGTGGGCAAACGGGAACACTAATGCATTGTTGGTGATGTGAACTGATCCAGCCTTTCTGAAAAGCAATCTGGAACTATGCCCAAAGGGCTATAAATACTTTCATACCCTTTGATCCAGTAATACCACTCCTAGGGTTATATCCCAAAGAGATCATAGAAATGGGAGAAAGACCCATATGTACAAAAATGTTTATAGCAGCTCTTTTTGTTGTGGCAAAGAATTGGAAATTAAGGGGGTGTCCATCAATTGGGGAATGGCTGAACAAGTTGTGGTATATGCATGTTATGGAATATTATTGCGCTATAAGAAACGGGGAGCAGGCGGTCTTCATATTTACCTGGAGAGGCTTAAAAGAACTGATGCTGAGTGAGAAGAGTAGAACCAGGAGGAATTTGTACACAATTACAGACACAACGTATGTGTGATGACCAACTTTGATAGACTGGACTCTTCTCAACAATGCAGGGATATAAGTCAATCCCAAAAGACGCATGATGGAGAGAAAAACGTGCATCCAGAGAAAGAACTAGAAAGAATTAATTTATATCCAGGTGGAAGCAAAATACCTGATCTTTTTCGTTCTCTAATTTGATTTTATGTCCTCTTTACCATTTTTCATTCCAGCTGGTACAATCCATCCTTATAACCTGACCATTGTATAATGTGAAAGTATTTATAGATCCTATACTTGATTATAAGATGCCATGGGGGGGGAAGGGAAGGAGGGGGACAAAATGTGAAATTCAAGGAATTGTGGAATTGAATCCTGTAAACTAAAAGGAAACAAATTAATAAATTAAAAATTGAATTAATAAAATAAAAGAATGTTTGGACTAGTTCACAGTTCTGCAAACTGTCTTGCTAGTCCCTCTAAAAATGACTGTTGCTTTTATCATTTTTGGCATTTGGAATGAGGTACCACTTTATGGCTGTTTTTAATTTTCATTTCCTTTTATTGAAAATATTTGTTGCTTCTGGTTTCTAGGATCTCGAACACCCATCATCATTATTCCAGCAGCTACCACGTCTCTAATAACTATGCTTAATGCAAAAGACCTTCTCCAGGACCTAAAGTAAGTAGTTGATAAACATATGTTTTCCAAAAGATTATCTTCAGATATAAAAGCAAAAATTCAAAGTTAGTAGTTACTTACAGTAGTATTTATTGTTGATTCTTGTGCTTCAGTCTTTTTTTTTTTTTACTAGTGCTGTGATGTACAGTAGTATTTATTGTTGATTCTTGCGCTTCAGTCTATTTTTTTTTTACTAGTGCTGTGATGTATCGCTTGGAATGATAGTTAATGAGCCTTTTATGACTGGAGACTTTTCAAACAATTAAATATGACTTGCTCCTCATTTAAGTCTTTAACATGATTGTCATAATCTGTATAATATCAGCAACATACTTAAATCAAGAATCATAAGATTAGTTTTTTTTTTAATAATAGTATATATATATTTGAATATTTGATTTTAAAACTTTGAATTCAAGATTCATTCCCTTCCTCCCTTGTCACCCACCCTTACTGGAAAGATAAGCAGTTCAGTATAGGTTGTACATGTGTGGCTAATGCAAAACAAAAACACAGTAGATGTATTGTAAAAGACTGACTATATCCCACCTCCCACTTGTTCTATTCTCTGCTTTGATCCTGTCCCTTTTCAAAAGTGGGTGCTTCCAACTTCCCCCATCCTGCCCTCCCTTTCATCATCCCCCCTCTCATCCCCTTCCCCCCCCTACTCTCCTGGAGAGTGAGATACACTATTTAGTGTGTATTTCATTCCCTCCTCAAGCCAAATTCAATGGGAATAAGGTTGACCCATTCCCTTTTGCCTTCCTATTCTTCCCCTCCATTGTAACCATTTTCCCTTGCCTCTTCTATATGAGATAGTTTACCCCATTCTGTCTCTCCCCATCTCCTCTCATTATATTCCTCTCTCACCTCTTAATTTCACCTTTTAAATATCATCCCTTCCTATTAAATTGGTCCTGTGCCCTCTATGTATACCTATAAACATATATATATATATATATATATATATATATACATTCATATGTGTATTCATGTGCCCATATACTCTCATATATATACATATATATATTTCTATTCCCTTCAACTACTGAGAAAAGTTTTATAAGTTACAATTATTGTTTTTCCATGTAGGAATGTTAATAGTTCAACTTTAATAAGTTCCTTATGATTTCTTTTCCCTGTTTACCTTCTCATGCTTCTCTTGCTTCTTGTATCTGAATGTCAAATTTTCTATTCAATTCTGGTTTTTTCAGCAAGAATGCTTGAAAGTCCTCTATTCCACTGAATGACCATATTTTCCCTTGGAACATGATACTCAGTTTTGCTGGGTAGGTGACTCTTCGTTTTAATCCCAGCTCCTTTGCCCCCCGGAATATCATATTCCAAGCCCTTCGATCCCTCATTGTAGAAGCTACTAGATCCTGTGTTATCCTGATTGTGTTTCCACAATATTCAAATTGTTTCTTCCTGGCTGCTTGTAATATTCTCTCCTTAATCTGGGAATTCTGGAACCTTGGCTATAATATTCCTAGGAGTTTTCTTTTTGGGATCTTTTTCAGCAGGTGATTGGTGGATTCTTTCAACCTCTATTTTGTCCTCTGGTTCTAAAACATCAGGACAGTTTTCCTTGAGAACTTCCTGGAGGATGATTTCTAAGTTCTTACTTTGATCATGGCTTTCAGGTAGTCCAATAATTTTTAAATTATCTCTGCTGGATGTATTTTCCAGGTCAGTGGTTTTTCCCATGAGATGTTTCACATTGCCTTCTATTCTTTCATTTGTTTGGATCTGTTTAATAGCATCTTGATTTCTCATAAAGTCATTAGCTTCCATTTGCTCCAATCTAACTCTGAAGCAATGATTCTCCTCATTGAGCTTTTGAGATTCTTTTTCCATCTGGCAAATTTGGCTTTTTAAGGCAATCTTCTCCTCATTGCTGTTTTGAGCCTCTTTTGCCATTTGAGTTAGTCTATTTTTTAAGATAGTATTTTCCTCAGTCAAGTTGTTGAGTCTCATTTCGTAATTTTCTTGCATTGTTCTCATTTCTCTTACCAGTTTTTCCTCCACTTCTCTTATCTGCTTCTTAAGGTCCTCTATGGCCTGTAATCAGCTTGTATTTTCCTTTGAAGCTTTTGGTGCAGGAGTTCTGACTTCACTGTCTTCCTACTGTTCCATGCTTTGCTCCTTTTTGTCCCCAAAATAGGAGTCTAATGTTGGAATCTTCTGTCTGCTTTGTTTCCTTTGCCTGGTCATGTCGCCCCTCAGTCACTTGACCCCTGGGCTTTTTGCCACAGTAGGACTCTGCCACCAGACAGGGGAGTTTTCGTCCCAAGTGCTGGGGTTTTCTCAGCTGCCAGAGGTATTAGATGGGTGCCCTCTCTGAGGTCTCCACATGATCTGGCAAGCTGTACACACAGACTTCCACTCTAGACTTCAATCCAGATCCAAGAAGATTAAAGCAAGAGCGATTACCCCTTGGACTGGTGCTTGGTCCCCCTACACTTTGCAGGCCATGAGCTGAAGCTGCCAGGTGGCGCTGGCTGGCTGTGCCAGCTTCTCAGCAGCTTCTTGCCCCGGGAGCAAAAGCCACGCACTCCCACTTACTGGGTCCCAGAGTCCAGACTGCACTGACCTCTCACTTTGTCCTTTGCATCTATGTGTTGATAAATCTGGAAACGGCTATAGCCACTGCTGATCTGGAGTCCCTCCGACCCTGCAACTGGTCAGGCCTGCCCTGGGGCTAAAGCCTTGGCTGGGGCTGGGCCCGGCTCCCAGAGTTCTGCGCTGGCTGATTCCTGCCAGGCTGTCCTCAGCAGGAGGTTAGCTTCTCTGTGTCATTTTGTGCGTTCTGCAGCTCCAGAATTTGTTTAGAGTCCCCTTTTTACACGGATTGGGGAAGGTGGAATCCAGAGCCATGGGGAGGTCCTGCTTCTACTCTGCCATCTTGACTCCGCCCCCCCATGAGATTAGTTTTTTTGAAATAATATATATTGTTCATTCATTTCACTGTTATTCGAATTTTCATGACTACATTTGGAATTTTCTTGGCAAAAATACTGGAGCAGTTGGCTATTAACATCTCCAGGTTATTTTATAAATGAGGAACTGAGGCAAACAGGGTTATATGCCTTGCCCAGGGTCACACAGCTAGGAATTTTTTGAGTCCAGATTTGAAATCAGGAAGATGTGTTGTCCTGACTTAAGGCCCAATACTCTATCTACTGAGCCACCTGGCTGCCCAAAATAGTATATAGTCTTTCTTAATTTTATGCAGTTTCAACATTAAGGTGCATTTTGTGTCTCTGATTGTTAGAAGGACAGGGAAACAAGTAATACAGTGAGTATGAAACAGACAAATTTAGATGTAACCAAATTTCTTTTAGCCAGTTAGTGGAAGGACCAACATTAGAAGTTAAAATTTTATACTAGATTTACTAGGTGCCTGAATTTTTTGAAGGTTTTGTGTATAAATGTTAGTGTTAAAAAAAATTTTATATATCTAGTGAAGGAGTTCTTAACCTATTTTGTATCATTCACTGCTTTGGCAGTATAAGATTCTATCTCAGAATGTTATTTTTAAATGCATAATATAAAATACAGAGGATTTCATAGGAAGCCAGTTATATCAAATATCAGTATTCAAACAGTATGTGTGTGCATTTTTTAAATAAACATTTGATCTTATGCATATAGCTAAGAAATGGTCCTGCCTGGGGGGGGTGGAGTCAAGATGGCGGAGTAGAAACAGGACCTCCACACAGTTCCAGCTCCCACCACCTCCAATCCATGTAAAAGGGGGATTCTGAACAAACTTTGGAGTTACAGAACCCACAAAATGACACAGAGAAGCCAACCTCCCTCTGAGGACAGCCCAGCAGGCCTACAGGAATTGGCCAGCGCAGCATTCTGGGAGCCAAGCTGAGCCCTACGCCAAGGTTTTAGCCCCAGGGTGGGCATGACCAACCCCCCCTGCTGGAGGGACTCCAGATCACCAGCAGCTGTGGCAGTTCAGAATTATCAATACATAGATGCTAAGGACGAAGTGAGAGGTCAGTGCAGTGTGGACTTTGGGACCCAGTCTTTGGGAGTGGGTCAGTTTTTTACCCCCCTTTCCTCCCCTCCCCCCCAGGGCGAGAAGCCGCTGAGGGCCACAGCATAGCCACCTCCACTTGGCATCTTCAGCTCATAGCCTGCAGAGTGTAGGGGGACCAATTGACCAGTCTGAGGGGTAATCACTCTTGCTTTAACCTGCTTGGATCTAGATTGCAGTCTAGGGTGGAGGTCCTGGGGTGTGTGACCAGCTTGCCAGAGAGTGTGGAGGCTTCAGATAGGGCACCCAACCAATACCTCTGGCAGCTGAGAAAACTCCAGCTCTTGGAACGAAGCTCCCCTGTCTGGTGGCAGAATCTTACTGTGGTAAAAAGCCCAAAAGTCAAGTAATTCAGTGGCAAAATGAGCAGGCAAAGGAAGCAAACCAAGCAAAGCAATCCAACATTAGACTCCTATTTTGGGGACAAAAAGGACCAAAAGCATGGTACAGGAGGAAGACAGTGAAATCAGAACTCCTGCACCAAAAGCTTTCAAGAAAAATACAATCTGGTTACAGGCCATAGAGGACCTTAAGAATCAGATAAGAGAAGTGGAGGAAAAATTGGGAAGAGAAATGAGAATGATGGAAGAAAATTACGAAATGAGAGTCAACAGCCTGACTGAGGAAAATCATACCTTAAAAAATAGACTAACTCAAATGGCAAAAGAGGCTCAAAAAGGCAATGAGAAGAATGCCTTAAAAAGCCAAATTTGCCAGATGGAAAAAGAATCTCAAAAGCTCAATGAGGAGAATCATTGCTTCAGAATTAGATTGCAGCAAATGGAAGCTAGTGACTTTATGAGAAATCAATATGCTGTTAAACTGATTCAGACAAATGAAAGAATAGAAGGCAGTGTGAAATAATCTCATGGGAAAAACCACTGACCTGGAAAATAGTCCCAGGAGAGATAATTTAAAAATTATTGGACTACCTGAAAGCCAAGATCAAAGAAAGAACCTAGAAATCATCCTCCAGGAGGTTTTTAAAGAAAACTGTCCTGATGTTTTAGAACCAGAGGGCAAAATAGAGGTTGAAAAAATCCACTGATCACCTCCTGAAAAAGATCCCCAAAAGAACACTCCTAGGAATATTATAGCCAGGTTCAGAAATTCCCAGATCAAGGAGAGAATATTACAAGAAGCCAGGAAGAAACAATTTGAATATTGTTGAAACACAATCAGGATAACACAGGATCTGGCAGCTTCTACCCTGAAGGATCGAAAGGGCTTGGAATATGATATTCTGGAGGTCAAAGGACTTGGGATTAAAACCAAGAGTCACCCAGCAACACTGAGTATCATGTTTCAGGGGAAAATATGGTCATTCAGTGGAATAGAGGACTTTCAAGCATTCTTGCTGAAAAAAAACCAGAGCTGAATAGAAAATTTGACATTCAAATACAAGAAGCAAGAGAAGCATGAGAAGGTAAACAGGGAAAAGAAATTATAAGGAACTTATCAAAGTTGAACTTTTAACATTCCTACATGGAAAAATGATCATTGTAACTGATGAAACTTTTCTTAATATGAAAATAGTCGAAGGGAATAGAAATATACATATATATGTCTACCGGAGGGTATATGGGCATATGAATACATATGTGAATGTGTGTATATATGTTTACAGGTATACATAGATAGAGGGTATAGGACCTATTTAATAGGAAGGGATGATACTGAAAAGGTGAAATTAAGAGGTGAGAGAGGAATATAATGAGAGGAGATGGGGAGAGACAGAATGGAGTAAATTGTCTCATATAGAAGAGGCAAGGGACAATAGGTACAGTGGAGGGGAAGAATAGGAAGGCATAAGGGAATGGGTCAGTTGTCATTATCATTGAATTTGGCTCAGGGAGGAAATTAAATACACACTAAATAGTGCATCTCGCCCTACAGGAGAGTGGGGGGAAGGAGATGAGAGGGGGATTGATGGAAGGGAGCACAGTCTGGGGAGGGAAGTTGGAAGCACCCACTTTTGAAAAGGGATGGGATAAAAGTAGAGAATGGAACAAGTGGGAGGTGGGATAGGAGGGAGGGAAATACAGTCTTTTACAATATATCTACTATGTTAATGTTTTGCATTAGCTACACATGTACAACTTGTACTGAATAGCTTCTCTTCCCAATAAGGGTGGGTGACAAGGGAGGAAGGGAATGAATCTGGAATTCAAAGTTTTAAAATGAAATGTTTAATATATATATATATATATACATACATATACATATACATACACACACACACATATATATATATATATACACTATTACTAATACTATTTTACATGTAATTGGGAAATAAGATATACAGGCACTGGGGCATAGAGATCCAGCATGCTCTACTGGAAAGGTCAAAGGGGGTATGGGAGAAGATATAGGAGAGAGCAGATTGGAGGAGGGGATATCCTGTGGGACTGCTGTTTTGGGGTGATGGGTAGAGGAAAAACGGGGAGAAAATTTGTAATTCAAAATCTGGCAGAAATGAATGATGTAAATCAGAAGTTAATAAAGCATTTGAAAAATGCAAAAAAAAAAGAAATGATCCTGCATGCTTAGAGGCAGGAAGATGACAGTATGAGTAGGAGTGTTGGACATAGAGTCAGAAGAACTGGGCTTAAATCTAGCCAGGGACATGTACTAACTGTGTCATCCTTGCAAGTTATATAACTTCACCCTCAGTTTCCTTATCTATGAAATGGGTGTATTAATAGTAATACCTATCTTACAGGGATATAAAGATCAAATGATATAACTTACTATGTGAATGCTAGCTGTTATTATTCCCTTATCTGAATTCCCTTCTCATATTACCTACTGCCTTCTGGATATCACTTAGATGTCATTCTTGAGTCTTCACTTTCTCTCATCCCCCATATCCAATCAGTTTTCAAGTTCTGCCATTTCCACCTTCGTAACATCCCACCTTCTGCAACCAGCAAGCTTAATGCCTTCCCTCTGAGATTACTACCAATTTATATTGCATATAGTTTGTACATAGTTGTTTGCATATGGTCTGCTCCAATTAGCCATGAGCTCCTTGAAAATGGACTGATTTTTTTTTGTCCTTTGTAGCCCCAGTGCCAAGGCACAGTACTTGGGACACAGTAGGGGCTTAATAAATGTAGCTGACATCTCCACCTGTCCAATAGACATGTCAGGCTCCATATCACCAAACAGAGCTCATATTTCCTTCCTACACTTACCTTCCATATATCTGCATTTTTTAATGGCATCATCGATTTAGTCGTATCTCCAGATTTTCAGTTTATATTGATTCTTCTCTTTCACTCAAACCCTATATTTAATCACTTGCCAAACCTTGTGGAATATATTTCCCCAACATCTATTTCATATGTTCCTTTTTTCTTCTCATGTGCCTATTCTAGCTCAGGCTGTCATTTTTACCTGAATAACTGCAAAAGCTGCCTAATTGGTTTCCTTGGTCTAGTCTTTCTTTTCTCCAATCCAGAAGTGTCAAACTCTAGAATGCCCCTAACCAGATTAAAATATAATTAGGAAATAATGAATAAAATGCATATAAATATAATTGAACAAAGATAATGTCAGTTTTGTGGTTTTCAAAATATTTTTGAAAACATTTTTGAATACATTTTCAAAATGTGAATTTTGAACACATTTTCAAAATGCAACCTTGTAGGCACTCATTTGTATTTGAGTTTGACACCACTGCATCAATACATCTTCTATAGAACTGCTAAATTGATTATTCATAAAACACAGGTCTGCCCATGTTATTTACTCTGTAAGGGAGTGGCACACACTTAATTGTAGGGCAAAATACAGATCTTTTTATTTGGTATAAGTCAGCTTGAAGTTGTTTTCAGATGTAAACTATATCTTCTAAATTTTATTCTTCTAATTTTGTGTTGATTTTGATCTTTGTTTTGACAAATTGTGTTCTTACTATATAGAGAGTTTATTTGGAAATGATTCCCACCTGTACAGAAATGAGTTTTAAGTATACCTGGTATATTAAAAGTTTTTATTTGTATTGGGAACAGTTTATCTTCACTGCCATTGTCTGTTAATAATTACTCTTAGTAAATACCTCACATTTATGTAATACTTTTCAGCTTCGAAGCATCTTGTATAAAGCAGACCTGTGAGGTAGGTGGTACAAGGATTATTTTTCCATTTCATAGATGATAATGAGTCATAGAGGTGAAGTAGCTTGTCCATCATTTAAAAACAAAAGTGAAGTAGAGCATTTGTATATTGCTTTAAAGTTTACAACATTATTTCACTGGATCCTTACATCAGTCCTATGAAGTAGGAACTATTATAGGGAATATAATCCTCATTGTACAGGACTGAACTTGCCCAGTGTCCAACTACTAGTTTGTTTCAGAGATAGGATCTGACAAAGCCTTCTTATTCAAGTATGGTTGGAAGAGATTTCCTTCCCAACTCGAAGATTCTGTGATTCTGAGAAACAGTCTTACCCTTTCTGTTAGTATGTATTCATTTTAACTTACTGTATTCAGAATCTTCCTGTTGTGTTCAGGATAGGTAGGAGCGAAGCTTTTGTGTAATCTGTAAGACTTTATCCTCTGTTATTCTGAGCCTAATTGCCGAAAAATTCATAATCCTCCTCTATGCCTACCTTTGTGTAGGAATACTATTTTGTTTTTGATGTTTATTTGTTTCTTGGCTTGCCACAGCCAAGAATTCATCACTAGAACACCTCCTTGTATGGAGTTTGGTTAGTTCTCAAAATGTTTCTGAGATACAGTCTGTCATTAAAATTATTCTAGGAGCCTTTTCCAGTTTGATAGAATTTATAATTTGAGCTCCACTGACTTAGCCATTGAGTAACCAGTCACTTCATTACCACATCGAGGCAACAAAGAAGGATTTAATAGTTTTAAGGATTTGTAGCAGACTAATTAAACATTTCATCCTTGAAAATAGCTACAGCTGCATTACCTATTAGAGACCCTCTTTGATTCAAATAAATGATGAAATATTTTGTTTCCATAATCCCATAGAAAGGAGTTATTCTGTGCTATACCTGTTTGCCACATATTTAACCAACCTTCATACCCTAGTTTCCTAAAGAACCAGTACGTTTCAGTTCTAGTATATTTATTTTAAATATGATTTGAGTCTAGTTTGTGACTTTTAGAAATTAGAAATAGAGGAAGAAGTTTAAATTTGGCAGTAACTGGAATTATTGTGCAGGTTGTTTTTTAAATCAGCCTAATTCTTAATGTACTTTAACTCTTTCTGATTTAATCTTTATGCATCATATATAATGTCATTTTAATGGAAAACTAATAACATCTTTAGTTTTAGAGCTTTGCTTTCTGATTTGAGACAATTAAAATGATTATGTTTACAAACAACAGAAGTGAGAATTGGTTTTCCTGATGGATTGCTATAATGTAATAATGCAATGCTCTAGGGATAAATATACATTGTATAAATGTAAATTACTTATGCAACATTCCAAAGTTATTATTTTCCTTAGAAGTTATTTTCCTTTTTGTGTTTTGATATAAATCTTTTAAAGAAGTAGTTCAGGTTGACAAGAATCTATAGGGGGAAGATTGTAGTCTCTTTAAGAAAGTAGTTTATAGCAATGACTAGGGTGTTTTAAGAGGGGATTACTTTGTTTTATAATGCATGTTTTTGTTTTTACTTTGCAGTCCATCTAAAATTTATTTCCACATCTCATATTTTAATAATTGATAATCATTTATAATATTCATTTATAAACTTAATTTTGTCAGTTCTGAGCCAGATATTTTTAAAATTCTGACTTTTTAAAGAAATGACAAAAAAATACTCAACTTTATGCAGAACCCAAATTGAATCTATGCCAACATGAACTATGGGCTGCAGCTGGTACTATAATTGTGTTGAGGGGGGTTTTCAATTATGCATTAATTATGTAGCAAGGCCTCCAGCTGACTTACACTACAGGGAAGCTGTCAGTTGCAGTGAGGTATTAAACATTAGAATACTTAAACTTAAAAGTAAAATTAAGAATGTTTTACCTTAGGATTGTGGCTTTTTGGTTGTTTGGCTTTGCCTTGTTCAAACTTAATGGTAAATATTTTATCATTGTTATCTATGTGAATTTTTAAATTAAAACATACCAACTTTTAAATGTTTAAATGCCAATTATTACATTGAAATTTTAGTGTTCTTGACAATAACAATAGCTGGCATTTTATATAGGACTTTAAGGTTTCCAAATATTTTCCAACTTTATCTCATCTGAACCTCCCAGCCTACCATATGAGAAATAGGGTGTTACAAGTGCAGGTCTTAGTATCCCTTATTTACAGTTGAGACTCATAGAAGTTATTACATGACTCATCTGTGGTCACACAGGAAATGTCAGAGACAGGATTGTTCTCAGATCTTCCTGATTCCCAAGTCCAACAGTTTATCTACTATGCCCCACTGCCAGAATAAATTAAAGTGGAAATTCAAGTAATTAATTTTTTAGGTTGTCCATAAATTTGTTGTGTAGCCTATGTTTATCTACTTTGATTTTTGTAGAACGGAGGTAAGTACTCATGACTAGTGAAGGTTAGATAACTTTAGATTTATTGAGATTGTGGCAAAATACATGGAATCAAAATTATTTTTGTTAAGGCTTTTTTTAATAAGGTAGGACAAAACAAAATTGACTTAACTTTTACCTTTATTTCTGAGAGGAGTGATCCACCTGTTTTATTTGATTTTTGCATCAGATATATCTAGCCACAGCTAGAGCTTCATAACATGTTGCTTCCAAAATTGCAGTTGTAGAAATAGCAAAACTGTCCTACCCTTTGTTAAGAGTTTATTTGGCTTTGATATTGCATGAGTGAAACAGCTGCATGTAATGTTGATTTTAATTTCCTTACTATAGTCATCAGTTAACTCACAAAATATCTTGAGGTTTATGGGTTAGATTTTTTCCTTAAGGATTATGCCTTAAACCCAGATCTTTCTGGATCTCGTTAATTGGCCAACAATAGGTTCCAGGCCAAGTCCCTTTTGGTCCTTGTTTGAGCCCCAATCATCGCAGAGTGACTATAAATAGCAAAAACCCCAAGGGTCTTCCCCTCCCAAATTGATTTTTTTTTTTTTAACTAGGAAAAAAGGGCCATTTTCTGTTTCATTTCTTACCTAGCCTTAATCACTGAATGGGTGATGCCTCAGTCAAACTGAGACCTGTTAAAAATGACCTCAGTTTAAAAAGGCCAAGGTCTCCCACTATATCCAAGGCCATCTCCACTTGTCCTGACTTAATATCTTGCCACTGGATCCAGATAGCTCTGGAGGAGAAATTGAGGCTGGTGACTTTGCACATTCCTCCCTTACTTAAATCCAATTCACTTATGGTTATGCCATCACCTCTCTGATGTCTTGATGATGTCATGGTTCTCTTGGAGAACAAAGGACAAGCTACAAGTTAGTGTTTATTAAGTACCAGGCACTGTGCTTAGCCCTGAGGATACAAATAAAGGTAAAATAACCACTTCCTCCTCTCTAGGAACTCAGAGTTTTAATGAGGGAGACAACATGCATACAATTATGTACAAACACATTATGTTAAACATAATAAATTGAGGGTAATCTGAGGAGAGAAGGCACTAAGATATGAAGAACTGGTAATAGCTTCTTGAAAATGTAGGTTTTAGCTTATATTTGAGGGAAACTAGGAGACAGAGGTTGAGGAGGTAGAGAGTCCGTTTTGTTAGACAGCCAGTGAAAATTCTCATTGTCAGGAGATGGAGTGTTGTGTGTGAGGAATAAACAGCAGCAAAGATTCAGCTATCATTGGATTGCAGAGTATATGAAGTGGAGTAATAGTAAGAAAACTGTAAAAGGTAAGAACAGACCAGGTTATGAAGGACTTTTGAAGTCAAAAAGATTTCATATTTGGTCCTTAAGGTGCTGAAGTTTATTGAACTTATTTTATGAATTTGACAGTTGAGTAGAAGATAGATTGGAGTGGGGAAAGACTTGAGGCAAGGAGACCAAACAGCAGGCTTTATATTGCATTAGTTCAGGCATGAGGTGATGAAGACCTGCACTGGGGTTGGTGGCAATGTCAGAGGAGAGAAGGTTGTGTATTCCAAGAGTTATTGCTAAGGTAGCAGTGGTAGGAACTGATTCGATATGGAAGATGAAAAACAGTAAGGAGTTGAGGATGGCACCTTAAGTTGCAAGTCTGTGTGACTGGGAGGAATGTGTTTCTCTTGACAATAATAGGGAAGTCTGCAAGGAAGGGGAAAGTTTGGAGAAGAAAGATAATGAGTTCAGACACGTCGAGTTTAAAATGTCTACAGGGATTCGATTTCAAAATGTCCAATATTGGATGGCAGGCCTTGACAGGCCATTTGTCAGGAGAGAAAATACAATTGAACAATTAGATCTGAGACTCATCTGCATAGAGATGACAGTTGTTACTTTGGGAGCTGATGAGACCACCAAGTGAAATAAAGAGAGAAAAGAAGGTGGTCCAGGAGCCTAACTACCATGGTTAGTTAGCAGATATGACTTGAATGGTGGTCCAACAAAGAAGACAGAAGGAACAGTCCATCGGGTAGGAAGAAAAACAGGAGAGGGCAGTGTCCTAAAACAAACAATAGAGAAGAGAATATAGAAGAGAAAAGGGTGATTGAAAAGCTATAGAGAGGTCCAGAAAGATGAAGATTAATAAAAGTGATATCTATTTACTTATCCCCTTGCCTTCTTGTTCCTTCTTGTGCATTCACAGGTGTGTGTGGATGTGTGGGTAGTAGAGTTGACTGTTACATTGAGACAATAATTTTAAATTACCACTGCCAACAAAAGAAGCTATTATTTGACAGAAGTGTTATTTAAGAATAAAGAAACTAGAAAGTGTGAATATTCAAGGACTCAAAAAGTTTTGTCTTCGTATGAATGTTTTTTAGCTCTGTTCATGGAATAGTATTTTATGCTACTGATTGGTGTTTAGACTTTTGTCTCAGAGACTTCTATTGAATTATTTATCAGTTTGAAGTGTTAATAATTATGAAATTTAAAGGTCAGAGGTAATCTCAATATTTTTTCTAAAATTTTGTACTTAGAATATTTCCTGTCCCAGCAACTAAGCAGATACATTAATATGTAATTTTATTTTGTATTGTCATGCGTCTTATTGAGGGCCCTATTTTGCTATCTTATACAGTGCCTGACACAGCACTTTATAAATAATAGATGCTTAAATATTTGTTAAATCACAATAGCTTTAATATAAACTAATGACATTTCATAAAATGTGTGGATTTGGGGGTTTGGGATTTTGGGGATTTTTGTTGCTTTTTGTGCTAAGTATAATGCTTAGAGAAATTATATATATTTATAAACATGCATAAATGAAGCACATGAACAAAATGATCATTGATCCAGAGTAAAATAACAAGATACCCAAGTGCCCAAGAAATTAAAGAAGTTTGAGATAGATTGAGATAGATATATAGTATATAAATTCTTTGCTTTTCAAACATGTTTTATTTATCTTCTGTGTAGAACAAGTGTGATGTACTTAAGAAAGAGAGAACAGATACTTAGTGACTCATCATCATCATTTTTTAAGCATTTTTCTGTTCATAGCATTAACATTAACAGTTTACATGATGGTGAGCCCTTTGTTCAGAGATGAGAGCAAGCATAAGGACAGTTCTCCTTTGGTATAACCCCTAGACTTAATATGTGCTTCCTTTTCACTCTTCTTTGGGTGTCTCACTTTTGTCGTGGTTTGTGTGCCATTGTCAGTTAAGTTTGATAGTGAGTAATAAAGCATAAATATCTACATGGTAGTAGTAATAGTAAGCACTTGGAGAATGTTGAAGTATTAGAGTTGCCAGTTCAAGCATAAAAGATAGGATAATGTAAATTAGGAGAATGGAATTAAGTATTATCTATTAGAATAAAATAGTAACAGTTTCTAGTATTATATAACTTCAGAATGATAAGTTCTGTTTTAAGACATAAAGGATGTGTTACTAAGCATTACCGATCTTTGTATATATAACATCTAGAATTTTTCCATGTTGAACTTTAATATTCAGATTTGGATATTGGTGTTTGAAAATTGATATTACTTAAAAGTTTGTCATAAGACTGTGGGAATTAAAATATAGTGTTCAAGAATGGCTTGGATTTAGAATGGCCTTTGACGTTCATTCTAACTTATGATAGTTTTTGATATTAATCTCTTTTCTGATTTCTGTTTTCTGGAAGATTTGTGCCATCAGATGAGAAGAAAAAGCAAGGCTGCCAACGAGAAAATGAAACACTCATTCAGAGACGAAAAGATCAGATGCAGCCTGGGGGCACTGCTATAAGTGTAACAGTCCCCTATCGAGTAGTAGATCAGCCCCTCAAACTTATGCCTCAAGACTGGTAAGATGGTTTTACAGCTTAAAATATTTCATTAACTTTTTTAGTTAAATTTGTTTTTCAATTTCTAAGCTTTCAAGTTTCATCATCATAGTTTCTAAATATAACCAAATCTTTTTGGTCTCAGAAATCTAAAACTGTCCTAACAACTTAGAAAAAGACTAGTTTGTTTTTCATTATAACAGTATATGCATATTTATTTAAATTTGAAAAAGTCTATATTAACTTTTAATTATAGGACACTTTTCTTGTGAAAACCTGATCAATATAATGTGTTTGTGTATGCATATGTAACACACTATACTCATTCTTCATTTTTAATATACTTAAAATTATTTTCTTCTCCAGCATTTGGATATTTCCACCTGGTCATCAACCTGTTTTGCCAAAGCAGAATTAAATGATAATTTACTTAAATTATTTCAGAGATTTTAAAAACTTGATGACCTTTAATACTGCTATATAGTATAAGGATATAAGTTCTTATAGTTCTAAACAAAAGTTTAAAAATATGTTCTTTCAGGGGGCTACTAAGTGGCACAGTGAGTACAGTGCAGGCCCTGGAGTCAGGAGGACCTGAGTTCAAATTTGGCCTCAGACACTTAACACACCAAACAAATAAACAAAAAAAACACTAGCTGTGTGATCTTGGGCAAGTCACTTAACCCCAACTGCCCTCCCCCCCAAAAATGTTCTTTCATAACATTAAGGCTACATTTGAAGAAATAGAATTTTTTTTTTTTCTTTTTAAGCAATTGGGGTTAAGTAACTTGCTCAAGGTTACACGGCCAGTTATTTCTGGGTGTGGTGCTGAGTGTCTGAGCCCAGGATTCGATCTCTAGGTCGTCCCAACACTGGAGCCGGTGCTCTTACTCGCTGAGCCACCTGGCCACTCCTAAGCAATTGGGGTTAAGTAACTTGCTCAAGGTTACACGGCCAGGTGTTTCTGGGTGGGTGCTAAATGTCTGAGCCCGGGATTCGATCTCCAGGTCTTCTCAACACTGGAGCCGGTGCTCTTACTCGCTGTGCTACCTGGCCACCCCAGAAATAGAAATTTTAATAATGTTAAGTATTTATAAAAACACAGTTACATTTTGTGGTACAATTGAAAGAATGCTGACTCAGCTATCATAGGAACCAGGCTTAAATATTGATCTTGCACTTAATACTGGTATGACCTTTGGCAAGTCATTTAATTTCCTTGGGCCTCAGTTTTCTTTTGTGTAGAAGGAGTATTTAGGACTTCTTGACTTCAGCTCAAGATCTGTGATCCCACTGTGAAGTAGGCAGTATGTTAGCATAGTTTCTTTTTAACATAACTATTGACTATTATACTAGCAGGATAATTCTTCCAACAATAGAATGAAAGTGAAGGTTACAACTGAATTCACTGCTTTTTAAAAATAAACATTAGCTCACATTTGTTTAGCATCGTAAGACTAAGAAAGTATTCCTTTTCAATATTTTCAGTATCTATTTTACCATAATATAAAATTTCATTTTTTTTGAATCAACATTATTTTTTAAGATTTAAAAATAATTTATTAAATCAGTTAATTCTGGTAACAAAAGAAGTTTGTCTTAGAGTGAAATTTAAGATCATTTTGTAGTTAGCAAAGGAACAGGCATAAAAGACCAGAAGGATCATACATAAAAATAGCTTTATGTGTATTTGTGCTGAAAAGACATATAACTGCAAAAAACAGATGCACTGGTGGTATAGCAGTCATTAATGTGCTATAACAGTGACATTATAAAGAGAAATTATGCTAATGTGCTCTGTTTGCCTCACAGTAGTGTTGACAGGAGACTCTGTCACATGAATAATTATGAGACTGGTTCCTTAGGGATTTACAGTAACTAAAACTCAAGGTCTTTAATAAGAGTGTCTTTTCCTTTTTTTCTTTTCATAGGGATCGTGTTGTGGCAGTTTTTGTACAGGGCCCTGCATGGCAGTTCAAAGGTTGGCCATGGCTATTACCTGATGGATCACCAGTTGATATATTTGCTAAAAGTGAGTTTCTCAATTTTTAAAATATTGTTTTCCCCTTACAATATTTGTGAATCACTTTTTTTCCCCTAGAAATTTAGTAGAAAAAAGAGTAGTTGCATTTTTCGTAGTCATTGTCAAATACATGTTCTCTCCTTGAGGGCTAGAACTGTCCTGCTTTTGATTTGTATCTCTAGCCACCAGCATAATTCCTGTTATGGAGCAGGCATTGAATACATGATTTAATTGAAATCTTCATGTACAATCAGTATAAGGCCTTGGTATTTGATGTTGGTAGTCATCTGTTCTAGGTTTTATATACACACACTTAGAAAACTCATGTCAGTACTCATAGAGTTTGTCGTTGAGATAACTCAGTTCATTCCCATATTGGTAATTTGTACAACTTTACATGTAACTTTTACAGATGGAAATTTTTAAACTGAGAAGATCAAATTTTTCTTGGCCATAATACCAATCTGGGATTAGTAATAGTCTGTTGTGACTATAAGATTTATTTTTAAATTAAATTAGTTTAAAGTGCTTTAATTTTGAAATGTGAAAAATTGATTTGCAGATTTTTATATGCTTATATTCTTCATGTGCATATAGAAATCTGTTTAATGCAGCCTTAATTTGAATACTAATTTTTCATTGTGTACTTTGCCTAGATTGGATTTGCCCACACTCACATAAACTAGTAAATGTCTGAGATTAGATTTGAACTCAGGTCTTCCTGACTTCAGGCCCAGCACTCTATCTACACACCACCTAGTTTAGCTGCCTCATTATTAATGAAGGCTTCAGCAAATGTACCTTTATCAATCAACATAAAGTCATTAAGTGCCTGCTTTATTGTCAGTATTGTTATTATCATCTTCATCATTATTGAGGGTTAACATTGTGTAGCAGAGGGCCAGTCTTGGAGTCAGAAGGATGTGGACTCATATGTGCTCTGTGACTATGGGCAAGTGACAGGATTTCAGTATTCCTGGCTATTCTGACAAGATAAGTTACAGTTGACTTGCTGGTCTACATTGGTAGAAGTTTTATTATATTACTATTTCCATTTCTCCAATGAAGCTACAAGTCTAAACCAGTAGAATAAACTATCATTATGGGATGCTTAATGCTGTATGTTTTCAACATCAGAATGAAGAGAACTATCAGAGATGATGGTAGGGCTATTCTTGAACTCTCTTTTACATTAGTATTAGAAGACTTTCAGTTTCCATGCAATTTGTTATTCTCACATAATTTTCTAAATAATTTAACCCTGGAAAATCTACTCTTATGAGTAGAGAATTTACTTATGGTATGATCCACATTTATCATTTTCAGTTAGAAAATGCTTATTTCACCAGTTGATTAATTATGACTCCCAAGAATAAAAAAAGCTATATATTTTTTTTCCCTAAAAAGAGTAACCTCCACTTCTTCTAAACCATAACTATACTGTTCACGTAGAAAAATTATTGAATTTATTTTGTTATCCTTCTGGTTCATTCTCATATTACATAAATGAATTCGTATGTTTTTATCTCATGTAAAATAATGTCATAATTTTTCTTTCAATCTAATCTTCTATTTTCTTTGTATGTAGTTAAAGCTTTTCATCTAAAATATGATGAAGTACGTCTAGATCCAAATGTACAGAAATGGGATGTAACAGTATTAGAATTAAGCTATCACAAACGTCATTTGGACAGACCAGTGTTTTTACGTTTTTGGGAAACATTGGACAGGTAAGTCTAAATAGTAAAATATAAACACTATTACTCTTGAGTTATCAAACTTGTTTTTCCATATAGATTGTAAATTTGAAAGTTAGCATCACATCCTCAAAACTTATTGTATTGTCACTTTTTTCCTCCTCTTTTATCTCAAAGTATCAAATATCTGTACTAACTAGCTAACATTAACCCCTCTAGGGGTGGCTAGGTGGCACAGTGAATAGAGCACCGGCGCTGGAGTCAGGAGGACCTGAGTTCAAATCTGGCCTCAGGTACTTAACACAAAAAGCTAGCGTCTGACCTTGGGAAAGTCACTTAACCCCAATCGCCTTACCTTCCCCCTCCAAAAAGCAAAAAAAAAAAAAAAGTTAACCCCTCTACCTGTTACTTGATCATACTGATCCCTTAATCCCATTCCCTCCATCCTTCTATATGAAAGCTCTGTAACAATCCTCCATTCTCTCCTTTAATCTTTCCCTATAATAGTAATAAAAGTTAGCATTTATATAGTGTTTGCTATGTGCTAGACACTGTGCTAAGAACTTTTCTCTCATTAGATCCTCACAACCATCCTGCAAAGTAGATACTATTATTATCCCCATTTTACACGTGAGGAAATTGAGGTAGATAGTGGTTAAGTGACTTGCCCAGGGTCACACAGCTAGGAAGAGTCTGAGGCCAGATTTAAACTTGGGTCTTTCTGACTCCAGGCCTAGTGCTCTGTCTACTGTGCTGGAAGAGACTTAGAAGAATAGCTGTTTTAGCCCTGTACCACCTAGCTGCCCCTTATTTTTCCCATTTACCTACAAAAACACTTGTGTCCCTAGTGCTTTAAAAAAAAATTTTCCCTTCTCCACCCAGGTATCATTCATATTTTTCTTTCCTTTATTTCCTATCCTTTTGAAAACATGTACTTCTAGTGCCTTTATTTCCACACTGTTGAATTTTCAGACCCTGGTAGTCTTGCTTACTCCTATTCCTTTTCTGCCCTTGGTTTTTCAAAGGGAAATGCTAATGATCACCAAATTCAGTAGCTTTGTAGTCCTTACCCTCCCCCGTTAGCATTTACCACTGTTGGTCACGTGCTGCTTCTGGATACTCTCTTTCCATAATTTCCGAGACATTATACTCTAAAATTTTTCTTCTCTGGATTTCCTTGAAAGGATCCTCAAGTGGACATGATCCGGTTGAACCATCACACTAGCTAATCCCTGTACATAAAATTCTGTCTGCCATCTGTGTGCTTTTGTACATGTAGTCCTCCCATATCTGGAATGCATTTCCTCACTTTTACCTCTAGAAATGTATAAGTTCCTTTAAGACACTGCTAAGGTATCCCTCTGATATACTTTATTCGTCTCCTAGCTAGCTATTAACACTTTTCCCCTCTCAAATATTAAATAATGGATTTGGTACTTTCAATTTCTTCTTTTGCCCTAACTGTTGCCCTCCTGCTAGGGGATTTCAGCATACAGATTACTGTCCTATCAAATAATTTTAACCTCCTAGTTCCCCAAGCAGCTCAATTTCCATGACCATTGCTCCATTCTGCCTTCAGCAGCACACAGGTGTGGTCACACTCTTGATCTTGCCATTATCTATAAATATTCCACTTTCATGACCTGAAATTCCTTTATTTTATTTAATGATTGTAATTTATACAATATCAGTTTTTAACTGGTAATACTTGGTCAAAACATAAGTGGAAAACTTACCTAAGAATCGAAGGACCCAGATTGGTGGTAAGCATTTCCACTGCTTACCACTTGTTTGTGACCTTGGGCAGCTAACTCATTTACCCTTTCTAAAGGGCAAATGGATCTGCAGCTGGAAGGTACATCAGAAAGGTTGTCTAGCCCCTTATATGGATAGTAAACTTAGGTTGGTAAGATTAAATGACTTGGCAAAGGTCATATAAGCAGTTAATGGCAAGGGAAGGACTTGATCCCTGTTCCTCTGCCTCCAAATTACAAATTTACAATAGCTTAATATAATACTCTTCTTTTATTTATTTTACAGGTACATGGTGAAGCATAAATCTCATTTGAGATTCTGAATTACTTGGCTACCATTTTCCCCACTAGACATTTGGATTAAGAAGCATGAAACTGCTCCATTCTGGGGACTGAGGCTCTTGATTAATGAGTTTGTCAAGAACTTTAAAAATGAAGGTCACAAGTGAATCTTTTTTTCTAAGACCTTATTTGATGCTTCATGCTTTGACAGACTGATATCTGTCATCATTATAAGCAAAAATTTATTGCTTATAACTATTTTTTTAATAATAATAATAATATTAGCCTTCTATAGTCTGTAATGGAAATTGTATATTTTGATAGACGTTTTCTCCATTAGTTAAATTAGCATCACTTAAAAAGTTTTGTTCCTCCTTAGAATATAAATACAGTTTACATGTGTGTGTGTGTGTGTGTGTGTGTGTGTGTGTGTATAGATGTAATGAGGCTCTTAGCCACTTGCTTCTGATTTTTTTTCATTGCTCCATTGTTTTACTTTATGAAAATACTATGTTGTGAATGATATTAAAGTTTAGTCCTTAGAATTTGAAAAACTAAGCAAAGTGAAATGACTATTTTGAGTGAATCAAAATGTCATCCTGTATATGTACTATATATTCTGTTAGTCTTTGTTTAAAAAGGGATAATGAAAAATCAAGAACCACCTTTTGGTTGTGGCTGAACTGTTCAATCTAAGAAATCTTTATTATGGAAACATTTTAATGAATGTTCATTCTTCCCACTGACTTCAGTGATGAAAACTTAGAATATTTATAATGGCATATACTGGAGTACCTTTCTAAATGAAAGTCTAAACCCACAGATTAAATAGGTTGTAATACATTTTATTTTGAGAGCCAGAGTATGATTTTTGGAATGGAATATTCTTTAAGTGCATCAGCCTATATAGACATAAAATCCTTAACCATCGTCATTTTTATTCTTTTTTGTGGCAAAGAGATTTTTTTCTTTACATTTTGGTCTTGGGTTTCCTATCCCATGTTATCTACTAATATTGATGAAATTTCCCAGCCACCAAAGAATAAATTTAATTATTTAAAATTGTGAACATAACAGAAGTAAAGGAACACTGGTATTCTGTGTGTTCCCTATGTATCATATAAAATAGGTATAAATCTTATTTTTAAGTTTCTAGGATAGAATATATAGCATTTTCCTCTTTTTCCACTTTAAATAAAGACCAGAGTGTTGTGTCAAAGGTGTACAACGAAATAACATTTTTCACTTGTGATTTCCTCTTTTGTTAATTAAAAGTATTAGGAGTCTCTCAGAGTTTTCATAAATTGAGTAATTTATAATCATTGTGTTTTACATAATTTTCTCAGATCATCTCTTTTGGGTAGCATGGCTTTTAAAAAAGAAATGCACTTTCATCTGTGCTAAGCTGGCATTGCTTAGGGCTCATGTTGAAATTTAGAAGTAGTACAGAATTGTAAACTTTTTTTAGTCATAAAAATCTATACCAGTAGTGAAGAGGAAAAAGGTTGTTTGCTCTGTGGAAGTCTCCAAACTCTCTAGAAGAAGTTTTCTGGTTGAATTTTGTATTACAAGGTTTTTCTATTTTTGAAAAATTGGGACAATCTCCTCTCCTTCCTCTAACCTTCCCCCTCTCCCATCCCCCAAATAGACTTTTAGTTTTTCCACAGCACAATTTCTCAACAGTATTGATTTGTTTTCTGAGTCTTGAGGCATAATTATGTATTTTGTAAAAATCTTGCCAAGATAAAATACTGTAGTCCTGGGTTATAAACTGTAATGGTAAAATAGCCATTGGTTATATTTGTTAAGACTACTATATGTAGGTACCAACTACCTTTTCCATAAATACTTTTAGTATATATACCTATGTGTGTTATGAATTTCAATTTATGCAGATGTGGGGACATACACTTTCAGTAGGGTTTATTTTCTCTTTAATTTGCCTTACATCTATATGCACAGACTCAAATCCTGTAAGGAACACAAAAAACAATGGAAATATTCTGTACCTTGTGTGGACTTATATGCTTTTTGTTTTGAAGTTGGGTACCTGATTTCATTCTGGGGTAATTAACTTTGAAAGGGAAGCAGACATCAGGCAGTCACTATTTATTCACACATAAAAAGTCATTATGAGTCTTACAGCAGCACAGAGCACAGTGCCTTGCACATAGTAAGCTCTCAGTAAGTATTTGTTGCATGAATGAATGATGCACTTTCAGTGCTGCTCACGTATTACAAAATTCTTCAACTATACAGCTACTTGGTATTTGGCGTGCAAAAACATAGTTTATTGGAAATGAAGATGCATAAGCAAAAATTTCTTAAAAATGAATTATGAATTAATAAACATGACTATAAGATTTAGTTGCTACGAATAGAGACACTTTTCAGGCTTTATAAAGGGAAAACTGGATTTCATTTGTGCAGGACACACTCCTGAATTTGGTGCTTTTGACAAAATCCAAATGTAAATTGACATGAAAACTGAAAACATAAGTATTAAATATTATGTTTATTTTTTTCTAATTTGTTGCCCTTTGCCCTTGATCATTTGGTGGTGATGCAGGCAGTGGTTTTTTCAGGGTCCCATTAATGACAAACTAAGATGTCAATACTTATTTAATATAGAAGAAAGAATTTTACTGTTTAATATTTAAACAATGTTTAATATATGTTTCATTTTAATTAGTATTAAAGCTTATAGTTTGTTTCCCATGTTTCCATATCAGATGTTAACTTTAAAAGACAAGGCAATGTTTCATTAATCCTGGGGGTTTGGGGGTAGGGCTTGGGAGGGCTGGTAGAAGAAGAAGTATATTTCTAAGAGAGAACCTCTCATGAATACTTAAGGTGGAAAGAAGTAAAACCATTTCTTATCTGCCATGCAGAATAAAACAGAAGCACTTTGCTTTTGAAAATAAAAGGGTCATTTTTTTAATGGATCTGTACACTAAAAATTAAATCCTTCAGTTAAGTAGGATTAATTATCTAGTAGTCAATTGCAGGAAATATTTTTCCTAAATAAAATTCTTTTGTGACTCACAAGTGAGTTTGAGCTATAAGCTTTTTTTTAAGGGTTGGGGAAGAGTGGGAATTAATAGAAGGTTCTTTTTTTTTTTTTTGTAAATTAACCTATATTCTTATCATTACCTAAAGGTAATATGTTGATGTACTGTAGATATGTTTCTAAAGTGTTTTATTAATGGTTAAGGATATTGTGATATTTCTGTTAGATAAATATCTCCTTGAATGTCTTATTTGCTTTTGGATTTATTTTATTTAATCAGTGTATAAAACCTTAAATATTACCCCTTTCTAAAAAATGTCTGACTTTTGAGAGTCTCTTGGACAGCCAGGAGATCAAATCAATCAATATTTAAAGAAATTAATTCACACTATTCATTGAAAAGTCAAATATTGAAGCCGAAGCTTAAATACTTTGACCACATAATGATAAGATGGGATGCATTGGAAAAGATCCTGATGTTGGAAGGCAAAAGGAGGAGGGGAGCAGAGAATGAGATGGATTGATAGTGTCAGGAAAGAAATGAACTTGAATGATAGACTTTAGGAGATAGTGGGGAATAGAAGGGCTTGGTGTGCTATGGTCCATGGGATCATGAAGAGTTGAGCATGACTGAGAGCAACAGCAAAAAGGCTGACAATGGCTAGTGTTTCCATATTGCAAAAGTTTTTATAAAAAGAGTCAGTCAAAATTAATTGTTTACACTGTAATTTTAAATTTTAATGTTTTGAGACTGTGCTCATTTTAATGCAAAAGCAACAGCTAATGCAGAGTACACTATTTAAAAAGTGTGTTCATGAAAAATTTAAAATCCCAGCCTCGTGAAATATTTGGCCTGTTAGGTTAAAGTTCATGTACAATGCAAAAAATAAATAATCTGTAAACTACCAAGTGCCATAGGCTTTGTGTATTTTGAAATGTTGACAGTAAACTGCTATTTTTTTTTTGTTAATGGAGAAGAAAACAGAAAAGATGATTAGTTTCATTAGCTTTAGTTGCTTTGTTGTGAATTTTAACTGTTTATTCTGTTGAATTTAGTCCTTAATCAGTTATTTTGACCAAATAAACATTAATACAGGGAGCCTAAGTTTATGGAAGATTTTATTTGCAAAGAAGATAAGGATGATAAGGTAGAAAGATGGGGCCAGATTTGATCTGAGATTTCACAGTTGTTGAGCTGCTTAACACCACAGGGAGACTGTAATAGTTTAAGAGAGCATGCTAGAACACTTAGAGTTTAAGTGACTTGTCCATGGTCACATAGCCAGAATGGGTCAGAGGTAGGATATGAACCTTAGTTGCCGTTTATTATGCCTCAGTGCATACGATATTTAAATGCCACTCCATTGGCAGTTAGTTAAAGTACCGGTACCTGTTTCTAATTGTATCCAACTTTCCAGATAGTAAAGGATTCCTGCATTAAAGAAAAATAGGACTATAAATTTAATACTAAGGTGAGCCTGTAAACTTAATTACCATACCACTGATGTTGTTTGGTAACCCTTCCACACCTTCTCATCCTTTGTGATTGTTGCTCATTTTCTCCTGGAAATTCGAAGTCAAAGATCTACCCAAAGTTCTAGAGGCCTTCATTTGTGCAGGACACACTCCTGAATTTGGTGCTTTTTAATGTCTCCGGAGTATCAGTGTTACTCTGAAGGTTGTACATTCTCAATACAAAACCAAAACACTTTTTTTCTGTTCTTAATATGAAATGTAGTATGAGATTGGGATGTCCCAAGGGCTATTGGTACTCTTTTTTTTTTTAAAGAAAGAAAAGGATCTCTGGAAAATTTGTGGAAAGAAAGAGATGAGATTCTGGGGAATCATTGCAATCTGAGCTAACATATGCAATACCTACATTTCACAAAGTACCAGACTATTTCCCAAATATCATCCAGTCCATTTCTACTCCTGCTCAATTCTGGACCTAAGTCATGTTCCATCTGTGTCATTTATCCAGCACATACATAATTATTTAAATGTATCTCTTGATTTCATTACTGTGGGATATGGGTACTATGTCAGTTGGTATAGATCTTAACTCTTCCACATGTCCTCCACATGTTTTCAGCTTCCATATCTATAAATCTTCCATACATACCTTTTTATTTTTCTTTTTATAAGACTTACAATTGAATCTCATAAATCTACATGACTGGCCTGCCTCCTTTTCAGGTAATACCAAAGCCATGTAACTTTTGGTTCAATCATTTTAACGAGTCCCCAAACCATCTCATGCTACTTTCTTCCACCCTATGATTCTTCATCTTGTTCACAAGAATGTAGATATTTTTAAATGTCTTTACTAAATTCAAATATATTACTACCTCTGTGACATTTCTACCACTGTGGTAAACTTGGAAAAGGGAGAAGGAGAAAAAAAATGAAGTTAGCTTGATGTGACCTCTTCATTATGAACCCTTGCTATCTCAGAGAATTCTCCTAATTCACCTTCTAAGATGTCCAGATAATTGAAGTTCTCCATCATTACCATATCCTTTTCCTGTGGCAGCTATCTGCTTCTGGAACTCATCATCCATTTTCTCTTGCTGGCCGGACTATAAATAAATTCCAAAACAGTATTGATTTTGCTTTTCTTCTTCATTGATCCTTGCCCAAATGTTCTTCCTGATGCTTCCCTGGATTTCCTTGTACAAATACATCTTGATAAAAACTGACTTGTCACTTGAGGGTTTACAAAGGCACATTACAACATTTGATCTTTGCCATCTTGTGATGGAGATGCTACTCTTAATTTTGTTGATGAGGAAAATAGGGCTCACATTATAACTTTGACCATGGGCACACAACACATCTACTGTGTCAGTCAGTATTGATGTTCCAATCTCTCCTGACTCCCAAATACAGCATTCTTTCCACTATGCCATCCTGACCCTACATATGCGGGGGTAGTGGTGGTGGTGTGGTAGTGGGGTGTGTGTGTGTGTGTGTGTGTGTGTGTTAAGAAAGCTTTCTATTTTATTGTGGTCTTTTACATGGGTTAACTTTCTCTAGGGACTGGTAAAAGAAGCAGTGACTTTTCATGCATTTCTCATTTTTGAGAGTCAGAAGCCACCAAAGACCTAGATTCAAGTCCTTCATTTAGGGAACCAATCACTTAACCACTCTCTTCTCTAGGTAGTTATCTAAAACTATAAGGTATAGAGTTGGTGAAGTGCACTGCTTGGAGGCAGTTTACGTACCCATAATTAGCTAATGAAATTACAGATCCAGATCAAAAAAGAGAAAGACTGAAAATAGCTGATTTATTTATTTTTGCTGTTTAATTGATGCCTTTTGCTTTTACAGCCTTAGAAGCATTGTAATTTCTGGATATGGCATCCCACCTCACTAACATTAAAACTGTCTAAGAAAAACAGTAAAGCAGAACTAACCAATATGTGGATATCATCTGGCAGTTTGCACAGCATTCTGCACCTGTAGTACTTACTGCTTTCAAGGGCCGGAGGGATATGTCATAATTTCTCAGATTCCACGGTTAGTTGTTACACTTATTTGGAATTCTTCTATTAAATATCCTTTTTTTTTTGTCATAGGGCTAAAGCAGAGATATGAATCTGTAATTCCATTGATAGAGACCTCCCATTGAGGAAGTTTCCTCTATCAATGCAGATCCACAAGTAGTCTGCAACTTTTTTTCATGTACTTTCTAGCCCTGTGGGAGTGGTCTATGCTGTTCCTCAGGACATGACTGACTCCCATCTCCATGCCTTTGTACAACCTACTTGTATTTGCAGTACAGTCTCTCCTTATTTAAGAATTTCTAGGGGCAGCTAGGTGGTACAGTGAATAGAGCATGGGCCCTGGAGTCAGGAGGACCTGAGTTCAAATCCAGCCTCAGACAATTAACACAAAACTAGCCAAGTGACTTTGGGCAAGTCACTTAACCCCAATTGCCCTGCCTTCCCCCTCCAAAAAGCTAAAATAAAAAAAAAAAAGAATTTCTAGCTTTCTTCAAAGTTCAATTCAAGCACCATCTACATCTGGCCTTTCCTGAACTGCTGCTGTGTCTCTTGCCTTCTCTTTCCTTTCCATGTACTCAGTGTGTACATGTTGTTTCTCCTTTAGAATGCAATCTCTTTGAGGGCAGAGGCTGTTGCATTTTTGTCTTTATATCACCAGGATCTGGCACATCATTGATATGCTGATTGATTGGTTTATTGGAATTGCTTGGGGGCACTGAGCTATTGGGGGACTTGCTGATGGTTATACAGCTAGCATATCAGAGAGCACTTGAACTCAGTTCTTCTCATCTCTACCCTAACCATTTGGGCTATTTTTATCTACTTTTTTGGTTTATATTAGTTAAATAATTATGTATATTAATCATTGTTATGTTTTGTTTTTATCCCTTCAGTTAATGCAAAATTTTCCACGTTTCTCTGATTTCATATGTATGTATCCTTTTTCACTGAATTATATTTGCATCACAATTTAGTAAACCATTTCCCATTTAACAACATTTGTATCTACAGTAGTTCTTTCCTTAAACACACACACACACACACACACACACAAATTGCTAAGAATGTTTTAGTATGTTTATCCTTTTTTTCTTTCTTTTGCTTCCTTGTGTATGTGTTCCATGTTGATACCCCAAAAATCAGCCTGAAGAATTTATGCTAGAGTTGCTGTAATTCCATGTAATACTTTCTCATTCTTACCCTTTTAAAGAAAATGGATACTTTTAACACTTGCTTTAACCAATTTTTTTCTCTTAAGATAAACTTTTTCTTATGAGGCTACCTGGTTGCCACTTACTCTGCTTTATCACTTTGTAGTGATAAAGTTTGTAATGTATATTCCAAATTGTTTTCCAGCCTTTGTCCTCTTTAATTTTTGATTCTGAATCTGTTTTCCAACATTATTTTCTTCATTTTCCCCTGGATCCACTTTCGCAATTACAGTTAGAGAATATCAAGGTATCTGTTGAATTTCTTTGGAAGATGTTTGAATGTTCTTCATAGAATTTCTGTATTCTTCATTCTGTGCAGTGGATTGTTGGAACGTAAACAGCAGTTTTCTGAATGTTTGTCTGTTTCTTCAGACCTGCACAAATCTTCAAAGGGATTATAGAGATGCCCCTCAAAATATTCTTCTTGACTTTCCATGCCCCATGAAACTTGACCTGCTAGTTCTTTTACTCACTTCTCTTCTTGCTAGCTCCCTTTCTCTTATCTGATACTTCTTCCTGAGTTCTTGTTATATTTTATACCGGGAATATTCATGTGTTGGGGTACAGTTTTCCTCTATTAAGGTCAGTTTGTGGTTGGTCATTATACAGAGATGATGGTTATGGATGCTAGTTGTGAATACTGTTACACAGTCAAAGAAATGCATGGTTTTTAGCACCCTCTATTGTTTTTTCTGATATTCTTCTACTGTCACTATGGAAGTGAAAGAATTTGTTTCTTGTCTCCTGCCTAATCTTCACAAGTCTCCTTTGGTAGGAGGAGAGTTAGGTGCTATGCCATCATTCTCCATCTCCAACCCAACCTACAGCCTTTGGAGGGAAGAGAGGAGGGTATATTCCAATCATGCCCCACCCATTTCCTGCCTGGTCTCCAGCCTCCAGTGGAAATGGGAAGGAAAGAGGTGAGTGCCACCCCAGCATGCCCCATATGTCTCTTGTCTTTTTTTTTTTATATGTCTCTTGTCTGATCTCCATTCTTAAAAGGGAGAGGTGAGAAGGGAGCATTACTGTCATGTGCCACAGTTTTCCTGCCTGGTCTTCAGCTTCCTTCAACTTCTTTGTGAGAGTTGAAGGGGTAGAGCTGGATGCCATGCTATCATTCCCAGCTGATCTCTTCCCTAATTTCAGATTCTCCTCTCTGGTTTCCAGCCTCCCATGAAAGTGAGAAGGGAAAAGGTGGGTGCCACATGACACCATCCTCCCAGCCTCCTTCCTGATGTCCACAACTCTCCTGCCTAGTCTCCAGTCTTGGAGGGAAGAGAGGTGCCATTCCATCAGATCACTGTCCTGCCCTGAGATGAAGGGAGAGGGTACCATTCCATGAAGTTTTCAGCCAGGTCCCCTGCCTTGGGGGTTGGAGAGTTTTACCAGTCTTCCAAATTCTAGCTCCCTCTCCTGAACTGCTCAAGACGTCGAACTTTTTGCATTCTTTCCAATACCTCCCAGGTTATAATGCTGTTGATTTTGAAATATTAAAATTTTCACTTAATGCTTAATTCTCCCTGGTTATACTCTCCCATCTAATGATTCTGAACCCCCTAGGTCAGTCAACTCCATTTCTTCTCTCCCACTTACTGATTCCTTATTCCCATTATACTCAAATTCCCTGCTCCTGTCCCTCCTCAAAAAAATCCCTCAACCCTTCCATTATGATCTATTGAATGAGACTTAGAGGCAGCATACTTGCTTTCTTTCATCTTAAATCTTTTCCTACTCCATCTTCTCTTACCAAGACTTGGCTCACTCCTCATGACAGCCTCCCTGGGCACCCTTATGTATCAGCAATGCCATATTCACAATGCCTATGGAGATTACAGATATGCTGATATAATTATCCATCACAAAGTACATCATATTTGCCATATGGGGGAATAAGCTAGAAAATTTATTAAGATACCAAAAGACTGAGTCCCCAAACCAGAAGGTGAAAGCCATCAGAGTAGTTATGAAATTGGCACAGGTAGATAAAGTAGAAAGCACCCACATTCTCAAGCCTTTAAAACAGAACAGGCTACCTCAGGCAAAGGTCCTCCTCTCCCCACTCACAGCAACCACCCAGCGTCCCGGAAGCGCACTCCCAGCAGCTCCGGCCCCTGGCAGTCCAGTCCTTAGCAGAAATTCTGGCTGACTCAAAAAGGGCTTCGCGTTGCCACTGCCGCTGCCTCTGCTGCCGTTACCACCGCTAGCCACCGCAGGAACTCTAGCTTGGCTTCTGCTTCCTCTTGCTCCGCCCCTTCCTGCCACGTCAGCAAGTACAATGGGGCATGGAAGATCTTTAAATCCTATAACCCTTACACCTTACCAGCCCTGGCTGCACTCTTACTCATTACCTCTGACTCATTGGTCAAAGTTAGGAGTTGAAATACTTGCTTCCAATTGCCACTTACAGTTTCCCCTTCTACTCCCATTACTTAATAATCTCTTTTTAGATTCATGCAATTCACATTGACCAAATCTATAAATCTCCACTTCCCTTTCTCAATTCATACTAGACTCATAATCTTCACCAACTCTTGTCCTTTTACTAGGGGTTCAATGTAAATGTTGATTGATACTCCTTGAGACACTCCAACCTCCCAGTTTGTCAATTAAATAATTTTCCATGATTTACTTCACCACAACTTAGCCACCCACAAAGATGATCATACCCTTGATCTTTCCATCACCCTCAAATGCACCATCTCCATTTTCATGAACTCTGAAATTACCTTAGTTGATCACAGTCTAATAAATTTCTGCCTCTCCCTCTCCCTTCTAATACTGAACCTTGCTCTTCATCCACAGCAAGATCACTCATCTCTTGACCCCTCTTTTCTGAGGCCATGACCTATGCACTAACCACACTCTCCCCATCTTGACCTCTTGGTGAACCAGTGCTATGCTGTCTTCTCTTGAGTTTCTTGCCCTTTACTGATTGTGCCCTGTCAAGCCTCAGCCTTAGATCACTCCCATAATCTGTTGGCTTTGCTGTTATACACATGCTGCCAAATGAAGGTGAAGAAAGTCCTTCTTTCTGATTGGGTCCATTATAAATAATTACACAACCCTAACTGGATCCTTGCTGCTTGGCAATATTTTTATATTTCCCTAATTAAATTGCTATCTCACCGGGGCAGCTAGGTAGTGCAGTGAATAGAGCACCAGCCCTGGAGTTCAAATACGACCTCAGACACTTAACACTTACTAGCTGTGTGACTTTGGGCAAGTCACTAAGCCCCAGTTACCCTGCCTTCCCCCCCTCAAAAAAAAAATTCTTTTTAAAAATCACTGTCTCACTAAAATGGATTTTCCAAACCTGTTCATTCCTTCTCCAACCTTACATAGTTGTCCCCTCCCAACCCCCCATCCTTTCAGCTAAGAACCTTACCTCACATTGGCAAAGTTCTCACATTCACAAATCCTTAAAAAAATTGAAGCCATTTGTGGAGAGTTTGTGCTTTTCTGGTCATCTCCCACTATCTCTTTTGCCTCATGTGATGAGGTGGTACTTCTCCTTACCAGGGCCCACTACTTTACATGTAAACATGAATATTGCACCCTGTCTCCTCTAGCAGATTGTTTGCTTTTTCATCCCTACTTTCTCACTTATCTTCAGTCTCATGCTGTGTACTGGCTGCTTCCTTCTTGCCCACAAACATGTCCAGGACTCCTGTCTCAATAAACTTGATCCTTCCATTGCCCTCCCATATCTTTCCTGACTTTTCTAGCTAAACTTTAGAAGGCTATCCATAATAGGTGTCTCTTTGTCTCTTCTCACTCTCTTCTTAACTCTACAATTTGACTTGTGACTTTATCATTAAGCTTGAAACTGCTTTCTCCAAAATTACTGATGATAACTTAATTGCCAAATTCAGTGGCTTTTTTTCAGTCTTCATTCTTGACTTCTTTGTAGCCTTTGACATTGTCAGTCGTCCTCTACTCCTTGATAATCTCTTCTCTAGGTTTTCAGAACACTATTCTGTTTCACTACTCACAGTTTCCTTTGCTGGATCTTCATCCAGGTCACACCCTGTAACACAGAGCCAAGATCGTGGTGTAGAAGCAGGAAAACCCCATGTGCTTCCCCCATAACCACCTCAAATACCTATAAAATATGACTCTAAACAAATTTTAGAGCTACAGAACCCACAGTGACAGAAACAAATCTCCTGCTGAAGGCAGCCTGGAAGGTGAACAGGAAGGGTCCATTGCAGTGTGCTGGGAGCAGAGCCCAGCTCCATGGGAACCCTCCGGTTTTAGCCTCAGGGCACCCCTGACCAGCTGCAGCTGGAAGGTCTTAGGGAGAGTGGATCACCAGCAGCTTTGGTGGTTTCCAGAATTATCAACCCATAAATGCCAAAGACAAAGTGAGAGGTTAGTGTGGACTATGGGAACAGGGGGTCTGGGAGTGCAGTCTGGCCTTTACCCCCAGGAGTGAGAAGCAGTTGAGGTGCCACCACATGGCTGCTTCAGAGCTCCTGGCCTGCAGATTGTAGGGGGACCAAGAGACCATTCTGAGGAGTAATCACTCTTGCTTTAACCTGCTTGGATCTGGATCGCCATCTAGGGTGGAGCTCCTGGGGTGTGTGACCAAGTGCCAGAGCCTGTGGAGGCTTCAGAGAGGGCACCCAACTAATAGCTCTGGCAGCTGAGAAAACCCCAGTGATTTGGAACAAAGCTCTCCTCTCTGGAAGCAGAGTTCTACTGTGGGAAGAAGCTCAAAAGTCAAGTAATTGAGTAGCAACATGAGCAAGCAAAGGAAGCACAGTAGTCAAACCCTAGATTCCTATTTTGGGGACAAAAAGGGTCAAAGCATGGGACAGGAGGAAGACAACAAAGTCAGAACTCCTGTACCAAATGCTTCCAAGAAAAATATGAATTGCTTACAGGCCATAGAAGAGCTTAAGAAGGATTTTGAAAACCAAATAAGAGAAATGGAGGAAAAATTGGGAAGAGGAATGAGAATGATGAAAGAAAATCATGAAGAACAAGTCAACAACCTGACTGAAGAAAATAACACTTTAAAAAATAGACGAACTCAAATGGCAAAAGAAGCTCAAAAGGCCAATGATGAGAATGCCTTAAAAAGCCAAATTTGCCAGATGGACAAGGAATCTCAAAAGCTTACTGAAGAGAATCATTCCTTCAGAATTAGATTGGAGCAAATGGAAGCTAGTGATTTTATAAGAAATCAAGATACTATTAAACAGATCTAAACAAATGAAAAAACAGAAGGCAATGTGAAATATCTCATTGGAAAAACCACTGACCTGGAAGATAGATCCCTGAGAGATAATTTAAAAATTATTGGACTACCTGAAATCCATGATCAAAAAAAAAGAATCTAAAAATCCTTCAAGAAATTCTCAAGGAAGATTTCCCTGATGTTTTAGAATGAGAGGGCAAAATAGATATTAAAAGAATCCACTGATCACCTTCCAGATCCCAAAAAGAAAACTCCTAGGAATATTATAGCCAGGTTCCGGAGTTCCCAGATCAAGGAGAAAATATTACAAGCAGCCAAGAAGAAATAATTAGAATATTGTGGAAACATAATCAGGAGAACATGGGATCTGTCAGCTTCTACACTAAGGGATCGAAGGGCTTGGAATATGATATTCCAGAGGTCAAAGGAGCTGGGATTAAAACCAAGAATCACCTACCCAGCAAAACTTGAGTATCATGTTTCGGGGAAAAAATGGTCATTCAATGAAATAGAGGACTTTCAAGCATTCTTGATGAAAAAAAACAGAGTTGAATAGAAAATTAGACATTCAGATAGAAGAAGCATGAGAAGGTAAACAGGGAAAATAAATCATAAGGAACTTATCAAAGTTGAACTATTTACATTCCTACATGGAAAAACAATAATTGTAACTTATGAAACCTTTCTCGGTATGAGAGTAGTTGAAGGGAATATAAATATATATGTATATGTATACATATATATATATGTCTATATAGGAGGGTATATGGGCATATGAATACATATGTAAGTGGGTGTATATATGTGTCCAGGTATACATAGAGGGCACAGGACCAATTGAATAGGAAGTGATGATACTTAAAAGGTGAAATTGAGAGAGGAATATAATGAGGATATGGGGAGAGACAGAATGGGGTAAATTATGTCATATAGAAGAGGCAAGGGAAAACTTACAATGGAGGGAAAGAACAGGAAGGCAAAAGGGAATGGGTCAACCTTACTTATTGAATACTTAGGGAGGGAATGACATACATACCAAATAGGGTGTCTCACCCTACAGGAAGTAGGGGGGAAGGGTATGGGGGCGGGATTGATGGAAGAGAGGGCAGGTTGGGAGGGAGGGTAGTTAGAAGCATATATTTTGAAAAGGAACAGGGTCAAAGTAGAGAATTGTGATAGTAATGGAACATAAAGATTCCCCTGTATTGGCTTGGTTTTCAAATTGATTGTGTTAAAACCCAGAGGTTGTTAATCCCACCTGTGGGATGGACTTGTTGAAGTGAAAAGAGAGCCCTGAACTGGGAGGAGCTGGTGATGTAGATTTGGAGAGACAAGAGAGAGGCAGAGGAACATTTTAGAAGCAGCACCCTCGTGGAGGCAGAGAGAGAGACTGAGAGAATTGCTGGGGGCCACTTTGAATCGCCCTGGACTTTTGAGACCTGCCCCCTGGAGGTGCCAAGGACTGAGGAGACATGGCTGTTTTGCTGGTACTTTGTCTGTCTGTTTTGATGTTGTTTTGCCAGATTTGTCCACTGGTGAAAGACAGTCCTGTTGAAGAAGTCCTGGAACCTGGCTGTTGGCTAAGAAGCCCTGAGACTGTCCTGCAGACAGAGAGTGAATACTGTCCACTGGTGAAGGACAGTGCTGTTGTTGCAGGGGTCTGGAGACTGTCCTGCAGACAGTGACTACTGTCCACTGCTGAAGGACAGTGCTGTTGTTGCAGGGGTCTGGGAACCTTTCTGTTGGTTCAGAAGCCCTGAAGAAGGATTTTCTTGTTGTATGTTTACAGAAATCCTGGAAGAGGGTTTTGCTAATGTTTTCAGGGGTTTTAGGACTGTTCTACAGACAGAGGATGAGTTAATGAAGGGACTGGCAATGTATCTTGTGGCCTTGCTAAGCCTTGTCTCCCCAGGAACTAAGATTTCTGAGAACTTGCCTCTTGTGTCAAGATGAAGAAAAGACCTCCATTTGGGTATTAAGTGCTGTGCTTAAACTTGTTGTAACTCTGGGGTAGATTCAGTTGTGATCCAGGGGTGGGGAACTTTTGACCTTTTTGTGTTCTATGGTTGAACAAATGAATGTACTTACTTAGATTGGAAACTAATCTCCATTTGAGAAGAGGGGCTTTGTGGTGGACTAAATGAAGGTACAGCCTAGGGGTGGAGTAGTATTTAGAACAGGGACTTTGTAATTGATTGAATGAATGGAAGGTCCTGGGGTGGGGTAGTACTTGGAGATTATTTAATCACACTTAGTAAATGCTGTATTTTGTATGATGTCATGTTTTGACCTTCTCTGTCAAAGGTGCTCTCCATTTTATTCAGTGACCAACCAAGAACAGAGAAGATATAGCACTTCATACCTGGACTATTGAAATAGTTTGGGTGTTGGTCAGCCTACCTCAAATCTCTCTCTACTCCAGCATAGGCCTATTGTTTGTTACTCAATAAATTCCAGTACCTCTTTATTACCTTCAGGATCCAATACAAAATCCTCTGGCTTTCAGTGCCTTCTACAACAAGGCCCCCACAACCCCAACAAAATACCCACACACTTAACCTTGATGCTCTACACCCTTTCCTCCCCAGGTATTTTTGTGATCTGGTGACACTCACCTCCTTGCTGTTCCTTGAACTAGACATTCCACCTCTCCTATCCTCAAATTTTCACTGATTGTCTCCCCATGTCTAGAACACCCTCCCTCTTCATCTTTGCCTCCTGGCTTCCTTTAAGAATCAGCAAAAAATCCAACCTTGTTCAGGAAGCCTTTCTCCAACACTCTTAATTCGACTGCTTTCTCTTCGTTGACTATTTCCTCTTTGTCCTAGATAGCTTGTTTCCATACATTCTCCCCCATATTTTGTTTTTCTTTTTATCGCCAGTGCCTGGCCCAATGCAGGAGTTTAATAAATATTTGTCATCTTATTATGGTTTGGGGGATGGGGTTTTTCACAGGACTCTTGTGTTTGAGGGAGTTTATCAACAAAAAGGAAAAGTCATTCCTTGCCTTCAATGACAGAATTGATATTTACTAATGTTAAAGGGTATAAAGCAAATACTGACGCTGAGGTAGGAGGAAGAGAGCATCTTCAAGGTACTGAATTATTTTAGATTGTATATTTTTCAGAAATGACATTAAAGTGGTATTTTATGATTTGTAGATGTACTTACAGATACTGTACTAAGCATTTCGAGACTTTAAAATTTACACAAAAATACAGCAAGCCTTTAATGGGTAAAGCTAATGAATTAAAACTAGTTTTGTTGCCAAAACTAAAGTAAGTAGATAACATGTAAAATCTTCAGCAAATTGTCGCTCTTTAGGGATTTTGTTTGCATCTATTTCTATTTTTCTCTACTTAAATGGGAAACTTGATTATAGTGCTTAATGTATACTGTAGTCAGCATACACACAGCAGAAATGATGTCTAATGATCAAGTTGTGTGACATTCTGAGTGCAGATTTGTATTCCTCCTAGAGCAAGCAGATCTTGAATAAAGCTTTAATTTGAACTAGCCATAATGGCCTAATCAAAGTACTCATATTTTGATGCCATTTTAACCTTGATTCTTTTGTGTTTCAGTTCTAGTTTTAGGAAAACATAAATCACTGCATTTGAATTTCAAAAAGAAGGAACCCTTGTCTCCTAGCTAGAATCTGTAATATGGGGCAGAAACTTAGAAGATCTTGGGTTGAAAGATGGGGACTTGAGGAGTCATCTGGTTTCAAAATAGATAAGGAAATTGAAGTCCAGAGAAAAACTTGCCCAAGATCACCTCTTATTAGTGGTAGAACTAAGAGTCAGACCTAGGTCTTCTGACTCTGGATCCAGTGTCTTGATGTAGGTGGACTTAAAAACGAAATAGTTCTTGCAATTTGGCAATATATAGAACTTTTGTCTTTCTTGGGCTCCTCACAAAGTAGGATTTCATTCTTTATACTTAAATCCCTAGCACCTTGCAGAATACTTAGCAAAGAGCAGACATTTAATAGATGATTCTTGGATTGATTGATAGGTGATACACATCTATGAACAATTTAATCCCCTTGCAATTTTTGTTTGTGGCAAGTTGTTTAGGGAGGCTTTAATAGTATTTAATTATTCTTTTAATACATGATAAGGTCATGGGCTATAGTAACAAGGCATATATATGCTCTCTTGAATTTACTGTCTCCCTCACATTAATATATTAGAGATATATCCTTATTAATAGCATTGTCTTACACTGTAGTGAACGTTCTGATTTTAGCCAGTTAAAAAGTAAAATAATCATTTGGGCATTATCTGATCATCATAATTAAGTGGCTCTAGAACTAATATGAGTGAAACTTCTATAACAAAATTCCTTTTATGATGTTTATCACACATTTGAATTTAATTTTCATTTAGTTCATACTAAAATGTGGATTTTACTCTCCAGTTCCTTTGTCTTTCTGTTTTTAGATGAGTGTCTATATTTATAATTAAGAAATGGGTAATCAGATACAAGTACCTAAAATCTTAAAAGTTGAAGCTTTTGTAAATAAGGTCCAACTATTTAATATCAGAATAATCATCATTTAAGAAAGAGGGCTTTTTTATCTTATGTCTTCAGAAAACATTTTAAAGTCAGATGCAGTAGCTACTTTTAGTAAGTCTGGTGTGAACAAAACTCAAAATGGGACATCAGTGTTTTTTAACTTATAGTGTGAGGGAGTTCCCTGAGGTTATGGTCACGTAGCTTGAAAGTAGTAGAGGTAGGGCAGCTATGTAGGACAGTGGTATAGAGCACTGGGCTAGGAATCAAGAAGATTCATCTTCCTGAGTTCAAATCTGACCTCAGACACCTTCTAGCTGTGTGACCATTTAACCTTGTTTGCCTCAGTTTCTCATCTGTAAATTGAGCTAGAGAAGAAAATGGTAAACCATTCCAGTATCTTTGCCAGGAAAACTCCACAAGGAGTTAAATATGACTGAAACGATTCAGCAACATTAGAGGTAAAATCTGCCATGGCCAAACCTCTATTTCCCCTATGCCCTTTAGAATCCTTGCTCCATGCTTAATAAACTCCCTTTAAGCTTAGGTTTCTTTTTCACACAGTTTCCATCATCTGGTACTCTCAGAAACTTAGATTTCTCCTTTAGACATTTAATCTTTTGCCACCATCTCCTGTGACTATCACTCTTGTCATTCCCCCTATGAAACAAATCTGTTACACACACCTTGCTTCTCACTTCCATCACCACTAAACAAACTTTTCTCTTTGGAGATTCACTCTGTATTGCCCTTTCCAGAAGCTGTCATCTACTAGTCTTAAGGTCATATCCTCCTTGCTCAGGGACTTAACAGGTAGCACCCATTTGTCTTACACTTATCCACCCCATTGGAGGTGCCCTTAATGACTTTGGTGTTCACAGATATGTCCCTTAAAACATCCTGAATCCTAGCACTCTGAATCCAAGTTTATCTGCCCCATGATTCTCCTTATCTATCTCAGCTACCTCAAAACATGCCCTCCAGGGGCAGCTAGGTGGCACAGTGAATAGAGCACTAGCCCTAGAGTCAGGAGGACCTGAGTTCAAATGTGGCCTCAGACACACACATACAAAAACTAGCCATGTGACCCTGGGTAAGTCACTTAACTCCAATTGCCCTACCTCCCCTCTCCAAAAAAACAAAAATAAAAACATGGCCTCTGTTATCTTCAGCTCTGAAATTCTCTGATCACAATCCCTAATCTTTCCACCTCTCTTACTACTTTCACTAAACCTCTCAATCCCAGCTTCAAGCTATAGTCAGTCCATCAAAGTGGAGTTAATAGTATTTCTAGGTCATGTGACCAATAAGATAAAGGACTAGATATTTTTTCTGATTCTCATGATATATTTAACCTTTCCAAAATAGTAATTATTCAAAAAAAGATAAATCTAGTTCCAACTATCTCCATAGTTTAGGATATGAAGAATGCAAGCAAGTAAAAACCCTGTGAACTAACAATAGAGAACTCTAATCTGTAACTCCTAAATTGTTCATTCAGCCTCCATACCCCACTGCCCATCTGTGCTCCTGGCATCAGGTCTTCACAAACTTACCCATTCAATTGAAATAGAACTCAACTATATCCCCTGGTGCCTGTCCCACCCTCCTAGTGCCTCAGAGATTCAAATAGCAGAAAACTGGCTTAGGCTATGATAACAGTATAGCAGTGATCTGTGTCATGACAGAGCATTGGCAGAAAATGGAGGAATAGAGGGAGAGAGAGCAGGGCAGGTGATGCAAAGCTCTCCACCAAGCCTTAGAGAAAGAGTCTAATATCTACCTAGAACCAGTTCTATCCCCCCAAAAGTCACTTGGGGTAGAGACTGAAGCTGGTGAACCATGTATTATACAATGTGGGAGGGGCCTGAATGGCTCTGAGGTCCAGCCCCCAGGGAAACTGCCATCAAAGAGGAGAAAGAACAACAGACAAAAAGGAAAAAAAATAAATTACTAAAGATCTCATAAGGAAGAAAACTCATGATCTTGAATATAAGCAGATAAACCAAGAGAAGAAGATATAAATAGTAAAGGGGAATATGGCCTCTAGATCAGGTTCCAGTATCTATGAAGAAATATAAGGCAAAGGAAATTGAAGGAGAATCTGATAAGGCAGAGGACCCTGTGGATTCCCAAGAGAGGGTAAAACTGCTCAGAGGGTGGGATGGGCACCAGAGGATGCAATTGAGTTCTGTTGCAATTGAATGAGTAAGTTTGTGAAGCCCTGATGCCAGGAGCACAGGGAGGTGGTAGGGTATGGGGGCTGAATGAACAATTTAGGAGTTACAGATTAGGGTTCTCTATTGTTAGTTCATAAGGTTTTTGCTTACTTGCATTCTTCATGTTGTAGACTGTGGAGATAGTTGGAACTTGATTTATCTTTTTTCCCTCCACCCCTGTCTTAAAGTCCATGGTTTCCTCTAAGAGTCAACTCCAAAGCCGCCTTCTAACATGAGGTTTTTATGGTTCTCTGCCCCTAGCCCAAAGATGCCAGTGCCCTACCTCAGCTACCTTGTTTCTATTTTTATGTGTGTATTTTTTTTAAACATACCTAAGTATATAACACTAGAACATCAAATCCCTTGTAGGCAAAGACTTTTCTCACTTTTGCCTTTAGTATTCTTAGCACCTAGCACAGAGGCTGATATATCATAAACAATATTTATTAAGTGATTTCTTCTCAGCATTTACCTAGATTTCCTGCCACCAGTTTCCATACACTGTAATCTACATCACACACCAATACCAGAACAATAATTCAAATGCACAGCTTTGATTATGTTTCTTGCTTAAACGCTGCAGTGACCCCTAATTGCCTGCAGAATTGTCCAAATTCCTTAGCCTAGCCTTCAAACTCTTTTATAGTATGGCTCTAACTTATTTTCCCATTTTCTTATATAATTTCATGTTCATTACTAGATTAGTTTAAGAATAGACCATACCCCCATGCTATTCCCCATTTCATCTCCTTGAATCTGTTTGGCTCATACAAAACTCATGAGTAACCAATATCATGTTCAGCCTCCTATAGAGAAGGTAAAATTTAAGATAAGACATTGAGAATCATGTGGAACTTTGACATACTTTTTGATGGGTCATACCTGTAGCATTTCCCTCACAGAGTGTTGTGCAATTCATACAAGGTAATATATGTAAAGCACTTTGCAAACTGATTCCTCTTGTGTGTAACAATACAGCTGATCAAGTTGGTCAGGTAAAGAAATTCTCTCAGTTGTTGAGATGCATTTGGGATGCAAATTTTAAAACAGAAGTTATGCTAAAACTACACATGATGGGAGGGAAGTGTGGTATTGGTGGGAAGTATGTGTAGTAGAAATTAAAGAGGCCAAGATGGCAGAATAAGCAAGGAACCATCCAAAACCCTCCTAGATTACCCTTCAAACAACTAGAAAACTGCCTCAGAACTGATCTAGGATCGAGGAAGCAGCTTTTCCAGCATGGCAGGAAAGGTCTGTTTCACTGGGGTGGGAGAGGAGCAAGACCCAAGAGCAGCAGCATCCTGGCTCACAGTGGGGAACCTGCAGCGGGACTCTGATCCTGGCACCCTGACACAAGCAAGGCACCCCCTTATGCAAACCAGCAGACCCCTAGAAGAGTGAGCAATCTGTGTACCACAGCAAGGTCTTGACCGCACTGCTGACCAGTGGTGAAGCCCAAACCCAGGGCTGTTCAACAGTGAGCCTTAATCCTGGGGCTGGCTAACAGTGAACACCAACCCTTGGGCCTGGGAGCAGAGAGCAACCATCAGTAGGTCCCCAGCCCTGAAACAGGCCAACAGCTAAACCCCACAGATGGGGGAGGCCCCATACCCCAGTACAGGCAGAAGGGAAACCTACCCTCCAGAGAAAGCAAGCAATTAAACCCTAAAGCCCAGTGAAAGCCAGCAGTAAGACCTAGCAGAAAGCCAGCACAAAAAAGCTTGGGATAGTACAGGAGCAGAGCCCAACTCTCACATAAAAATACCAAGTCACCAAAAAAGGCAGAAAAAAATGAGCCAAAAAAAAAAAAAAAAAGCTTAACTATAGAAAGTTACTCTTGTAATAAGGAGGATCAAGGCATAAACTTGGAAGAAGACTATAGTGTCAAAATGGCTACATGGGAAACCTCAAAGAAAAATGTAATTTGGTCTCAGGCCCCAAAAGAATTCCTGGAAGAGCTTTAAAAGAATGAAAAAAAAAATAGAAAGGTAGAAGAAAAATTGGGGAAAGAGATGAGAATGTTGTAAGAGAATCATGAAAAAAAAAGTCAATAGCATGGGAAAAGATATACAAAAATTTACCAAGGAAAATAACTTCCTAAAAAATAGAATTGGCCAAATGGAAAATGAAGTATAAAGTTCACTGAAGAAAATAATTTCTTAAAAACTAAAATTGAGTAAGTGGAAGCTAATGAATCCATGAGACATCAAGATATGATAAAACAAAGTCAAAAAAGTTTTAAGAAAATAGAAGAAAATGTGAAATTTCTCATTGGAAAAATAACTGACCTAGAAAAGAGAACCAGGAAAAATAAGAATTATTAGACTACCTGAAAGCTATGATTTTTTTTTTAAAGCGTGAACAGCATCTTTCAAGAAATTATCAAGGAAAACTGACCTGATATACTAGAACCAGAGGGCAAAATAGAAATTGAAAGAATTCACCAATCATTACCTGAAAAAGATCCCAAAATGAAAACTTCCAGGAATATTATAGCCAAATTCCAGAGCTCATAGATCAAGGAGAAAGCACTGCAAGCAGCCAAAAAGAAACAATTCAAACATCATGGAGCTATAATTAGGATTATACAGGATTTGACAGCTTCCACATTAAAGAACCACAGGGTTTGGAATATGATATACCAGAAGGCAAAGGAATTAGGATTACCACAAAGAATCACCTACCCAGCAAAACTAAATGTTTCAGGGGGAAAATAGATATTTAGTAAAATAGAGGACTTTAAAGCATTTCTAATTAAATGACCAGAGCTGAATAAAAAATTTGACCTTCAAATACAAGAATCAAAGGAAAAAATAAAAAAGGTTAAAAAAAGATGAAAAAGACAAAACACAAGGCATTCAATAAGGTTAAAATGTTTATATAGCTCTATGACCAGATAATATTTGAAACTCTTAACAACTTTACTACTATAAGAACAATTAGAAGGACTATATGTAGACAGACGATATGGATATAAAGTAACTTTGATGGGATTGATACCCAAAAAACAAAATAAAAGGGATGAGAATGAAAATTGCACTGGAAGAAGGAGGGAAGAGATAGAATGAGGTAAATTATCCCACATAAAAGCGGCATGAAAAAGCTATTGTAGGGGAAACATGGGGTTAGGGTTGACAGGCAGAGCTTAAACCTTACTTTCATCAAAATTGTCTCAAAGAGGGAATAACACATATGCTCACTTGGATATAGAAACCTCTCTTACCCTGAAAGGAAGTAAAAATCGATGGGGATAATAAAATGAAGAGGGGAAGATAGTGATTAGAAGTATAACATTTGTGAAGAGGGAAAAGGTGAGTTGTGAGGGTTAAGGGAGAGAGGAGGATAAATAAGCAAAAAATAGCATGGAGAGAAATACAGTTATCATAACTATAAATGTGAATGGAATTCGTGAAATAAATTAGGTACAGATTACATTATAGTAAATGACCATAGTAATCTAGTATATGATAAACCCAAATCAAGGCTTTTGGAACACAAACTCATTTGACAAAAATGGGGTGCGGGGGGGGAGGGAAAGTATGGCAGAAACTGGGTATAGGTTAACATCTCATACCATATACCAAGATAAAGTCCAAATGGATACATGATTTACACATAAAAGGTGAGACCATAAGCAAATTAAGAAAGCGTGGAATAGTTTATCTGTCAGATTTATGGACAAGGGAAGAATTTGGAGCCAAAGAAGATACAGAGAGCATTGCAGAAATGTAAAATAGATTATTTTTTATATAAAATTAAAAAGTTTTAGCACAAACAAAACCAATGCAACCAAAATTATAAGAAAAGCAGAAAACGGGGAGGGGGAGGAATTTGCAACAAGTATCTCTGATAAAGGCCTCATTTCTCAGATATATAGAGAACTAAGTCCAATTTATAAAAATACAAGTCATTCTCCAATTGATAAATGGTCAAAAGATATGAAGAGGCAGTTTTTAGACAAATCATAACTATCTATAGTCATCTGGAAAAATGCTCTAAATCACTATTGATCAGAGAAACGCAAATTGAAACAACTCTGAGGTACCACCTCACACTTAACAGATTGGCTAATGTGACAAAAAAGAGAAAATGTTGGATGTTGGAGGGGATGTGGGAAAACTGGGACACTAATGCACTGCTGGTGGAGTTATGAACTGATCCAACCATTCTGGGAGAGCAATTTGGAACTATAATGAAAAGGGCTATAAAACTGTGTGTACCCTTTGATCCAGCAATACCACTGCTAGATCTATATCCCAAAGATATCCCCCCCCCCCCAGAAAAAGGAAAAGGACCTATTTGTGCAAAAATATTTATAGCAACTTTTTGTGGTGGTTAAGAATTGGACATCAAGAGGGTACCCATCAATTGGAGAATGGCTAAACAAACTGAGGTCTACGATTTTAATGGAATATTATTGTGCTATAAGAAATGGTAGGATGATTTCAGAAAAACCTGGAAAGTCCTACATGAACTGATGTGTAGTGAAGTGAACTAAACCAGGAGAATATTGTACACATTAACAGCAATACTGTTTGATGAAGACTTGTAAAAGACTTTGCTATTCTCAGTAATACAACGATCCAAGACAATCCCAAAGGATTAATGATGAAGCATTCTATTTACCTCCAGAGAAAGAACTGATATTGTCTGAATATAAACCGAAGCATGCTATTTTCCACTTCAAATTTTTTCTTTCATTCAGGTCTTGTAAAGAATGACTAATATGGAAGTGTTTTACATAATTGCACATGTATAACCTATATCTGATTACTTACCATCTCAGGGAGGAGGGAGGGGAGGAAAGGAGGGATAGAAATAGGAACTCATTACTTTAAATAAAAATGTTTTTAAAAAATTAAAGAAGAAAAAACCTTTGAAAATAATTTCTACATGTAAAACATTTTGAAGGTCCCAAATTGATTGCTATCCTGAGGCTGATAAATATCTGCTTGCTTTCTTCTTGCCACCTTGTTTTTGTTGTTTTATAAGAAGAAGGGAAGCCATTCAGTGAAAAACCTTGAAAATTGTCATCAATTTTAAAGTGCTTCGAAAGACAAAGCAGGCAGTGAAAAAGGCTAGCGACATACAAAAAAAATGGCTTCTTATTTTGGATACCATTAGTTCTTTAGTTGCCATTTGGGTAGTTGATGCCATTTCCTAGATAGTGCAGTGGATAGCAAACTGGGCCTTGTGTTCATAAGAACTAAATTCAAATCCAGTCTCAAGACACTTAGTATCTGTGTGATCCTGGGCAGTTACTTAAGCTCCATTTGCCTCAGTTTCCTCATCTGTAAAATGGGAATAATAACAATGCCCAACTCCCAGGGTAGTTGTAAGGATCAAAGGAGATAATATTTGTAAAGTATTTAGCACAGTGTGTGGCACATAGTAAATGCTATATAAATGTTATTCATTTATTTCAGTGAGAGTTGGTTGAATGCCAGGTAAATCTTTAGCTACATTGGAAATAGTGATGAAACACTATTATTCTTTGATATGCCAATGGACACAACCACATGAGGAAAAAAAAGAATGAAATCCAATCCTTGTGAAGTCCACAGGAAGTGAGAAAATGTGCCTTATAAATAGCATTAGATACAATGGCTAATGGTCAGGAAATGTTACCCTCTAATGAAGTAAACACTTTAAAGACAAAATTTCCCCATTGCAATAAATGTGAGATGACAAGAATGGGGTTGGATAGCCTCAGAATCAATGAATACTTGGTTATTGGTTGTATGGAGTAACAAGCCTGAAGCTCTTTAACAAAAGGCAGTACTAATTCTAAATACATTTGAAGGGCATATTACCCCCAAACTAAGTATAATGGATCACTGAAATTAGAACTATAAAGCAAAGTCAAAAGATATTACTGCTACAGGTCATTGAAGTTGTTGTGAATTAACCCTTTGGGCACTACCTCCAAAGACAGTGCTCTAAAGTTAGCTTTTGCTACATCCCCATCCCAAAAGTTAATGGTGAATCCATTGTGCAAAAGGATTCTAAATGCATGGGGATATGTCTGTATGTGTGTTATATATGTATATATGTGTGCATATATGTGTATACATACACATATGTTGTGTGTATGTGTGTACACATATAGGGGAAAGCAGCATTTTTGAAACCATTAAGCCATAGATTATGGATTTACATAAATATGCATATATGTTTGTGCATTTTTGCATAAATCCAGAATCTGTGCTCAATAGCTTTGAAAAATGTCTTTCCCATGTCATGGATAATGAGAAAAATGCTGATTGATTGCAGGAAAATTGGGAAGGAAACAGTAACCAACGTAATGAAGACAGAGGTAATAGTGATGATAAGAATGAATACCTTTATGATGTAATGCCTTGGTTATTTCATTAATGTGAGTATTATCTGAGCACAATCTATTTATCCTTGTTTTTAGATATATCCTCTAGAGGATCCAACTACAGTTAGTATGTAACCTCACTGTACTATTCAAGTTATCCCTTTGTTATCCCTTAAGCCAATGCCATCCTTACTGTCTTACATGATTCCTCATGCTCAGATTAAATGTTGCTGTAGAATACTTGTGCCCATCATGTGACTCTATGATCCTTTGGGTAAATTGCTATTTGGATTCTATACAGATTATGTCCATGATTTGCTTCTCTGTGGTGCTACTAAATCCCAGCAATTGGCTATTTGCTTAAGTTAAATTCAACAACAATATATTGAGTTCCTGCTACTTTTAAGGCACTAAGCTAAAGTCTAGGAAAGAAAGACAAAAACAAAACAGGTCCTGCCCTATTAATGTACTTCTCTTTTATGGGGGGGGGGGGAGAAAACACATACACAGATAAGTAAATACAAAGTAATTTTCCAAAGAAAAGACTATTAACAACTTGGGGGTGACCCAGAAACACTTTGTATAGGAGGTGGCACCTGAACTGAGTTTTGTTGAAAGAAGTTAGGAATTATAAGAAGTAGAAGTAAGGGGAAAAAGCATTCTGGGCATGCTTATGCAAAGGTGGGGAAGTAGAGATTGCATGTAAGAGTGATATCAAGTAGTCATTTGGCTGAGATAGAGTACTTTAAAGTAAGTAATGTGAAAATAAATATGGAAAGGGTAAGCTGGAGTCAGATTGTGAAGGATTGTAAACATGAAACCAAGGTCTCTGCCAGCTCCCATTGTTTGGTCTTAACTTCCTTTTAAGTCCTGTTGAATCCTTGAGTCACTAGTATGGATCTCCCTATATTCAATTTGATTGCTATGCAAATTAACTTGGCAGCAATACTGAAAAGATCCAGATACAATAAGTGACTTTTATCTGGCTTTTCATCAGCAACCAAAATCACTTGATTCCTTACATATTTTTGAGTCAAAGGGTATGATTACTTCTAGAACTCTTCTGATGTGTTGCTGGGTGTAATTGTAATGTGAATCTGACAATCTGTCCTGCCCCATGACCCCTTAATAGGCTTAAGTGAATCTGAGAACCTTCCCTGATTTGAAAATACACTTTGCCCCCTAATAGGCTGAATATGGTCACATGGAGCCTCTGGCGGGAGAATTGTTTTATCAGAAATGCCCATATCTTGTTAATTTGTGATTGGGCAGTGGGTCAAAAGGGTTGTGATATTCTCTGACCCAGGAGAAAGCTATGTATACCCTGATGTGAGGTTTTACTTTGGAACTTACTTTGGGAAGAGTTGTTGATTTGGCCAGATGAGACTCTGGGCAGCCACTGAGCCCCTCCCGGCTTTGAAAACCCAGGTGTTGGTTTTCTTCCCTCTCTGGTAACTAACTAGGTATGGATGTAATGGTCAGACAGCTGGAAGCCCTGTCTGCTGATGTGTTTCTCTGTATTTTTTTTTGTCTGCTTGTAACTTCTGTTTGTATTCTCTGAAGTTCAGGATGCTGACTTTTCCCCCTGAACTAGGTAAATATTTATATGTTTAATTAAAGTAAGGTTGTTAATCCATTTTGACTTGCTTCCCTTTAGAAAAGCAGACCTAAGAACCTGTGCTAGCAGCCATCCTTGGTATGCTAGGGTTCTTGCAGCTATACTGGGCTGCTGTTCAAAAAGATCCTACCAATTTGCAGTTGTCTAAGAAATGTGAGACTCTGCCTTTTAACTACCTTAGAAGTTAAAATATGGGCTTCTATTTCTGTTACTATAAGCTTAGATATATGTGTATGTGTATGTATACATATAGACAGATATGTATGCATATACATATATACATGTATGTGGCTACACATCCCATGTAAGTACTCACTGATAAAAATATTTTGGGCATTTGAATGAGTATCGGGGTTGTACCAGAGAATTTGTATTTCTTTAAATATTAGTGCAACATGCTTTTGAAAGTACCACATCATAGCCATTTTGTAATATTCTTTAAAGTCTAGGAGACCAAGTCTACCTTGATCAACTTATTGCCACACAGATGGTCAGACAGCAAGTATTTGTTAGGTATTTACTACATGCCCAGCAACTTTTGTTTATTTCTCTCAAGAGCCCCTTGAATTTTTGCCTATTTGTTTATCTATGTTTTTCTATGTAAATGGTTTCCCCCCTCCCCAGCTCTTATTTAAAAAAAAAATTGGTGTGGATTTAAATCTATAAAGGAATGTGGAGAGTACTGTGATTTTTTCCAGTGTTGATTTATACCTTAGTAAACAGTCATAATGGTAGCTAATATTTCTAGTAGCTTTAGATTTATAAAATAATTTGTTATATATATTCCTGTGTGTGGATATATGTATATATATATATATACATACATATATACATACATACACATGTATATAAAATCTCATTTGGTGAACTGTAATATCTAGAGTTGAGATCTGATTCAGAGGAGGCAGTTACCCACATCAACAAAATCATAGATCCTTGAAGTTTTGAGTAAGAGCTAATACCTTTATTTTCTTTAAAAAACAAAAACAAAACCCATAGACAGAATGGAGTTGTTCCTAGTCTGTGAGAATGAAGAGGGACAGTAGGGGTAGAGATGTTAAAGGGGTTTTGGTGAGGAGGGCAGTTGGCAGTCTGAGAGAATCTTTGGATCCCTTTACAGGATGGCATTTTAAAATGCATTAAATTGTTGCGATTTAAACCCAGGGATGCCAAAAACTGTTGAGGTGGGGACTCTGCCACCCAAAAACTGTTGCGGTTTCATGATGTGGTGGAACTGTCTCAAAGAATTTACAGTCAGATCACCTCTAATACAAGTACAAGCATTTATTGAGATTGACACTCCTCATGAAGCAGGCGAAGTTCCAAGAGGAACCAGCAAGTTCAGAGAAAGCAAGATGGATTTTTATAGGATAAAGATGCAGTTACATAACAGAAATCATGAATATCAAAATGGCAAGAGGGGTTTGTTAAGGGATTAGGTAATGGAGGAGAGGTCCCATCTATGGTTCAGTGGTTAAACATTCTGGTCATGCTGCCCCCCAGTTGGCTAGCTATTGTGGTTCTGTCTGGTCAAGATAGATAGTTAGGTATTGTAGTCCTGTCTTGCGTTAGATGAATGATATGATCGTGATTGAACACAAGAACACCTGTTTTGTGGGAATGGGGGTGTGACTAGGTAGAGGCAATAGCTGGGTTCTCATCACATGGACACACCTGCTGTTTCTGTGGGAACTTAGAGTTTAGAGGCATACCTGTTATTCTGGTGAATAGTGAGGTATATATGAAGAAGTTAGGACATTGGGGGGGGGGGAGCAGAGGGGAGGGAAGCTAGGTAGATAAAGTAAGGCCTATAATGAAGTTAGAATATTGGTGCTGGGAGCAGCTATATTAGGAAGTATAAAAACTCAGTGAAGAAAATAATTCCTCAAAAAACTAGAATGGAGCAAATGGAAGCTATGACTTTATGAGAAATCAAGTTATAAAACAAAACCAAAAGAATGAACAAAGAGAAGACAAGGTGAGATATCTCATTGGGAAAACAACTGACCTGGAAAATAGATCCAAGAAAGATAATTTTAAAAAATCATTGGACTACCTGGACGACCTAAAAATCACAATCAAAAAAAGAGCCTAGACATCATCTTTCAAGAAATTATCAAGGAAAACTGCCCTGATATTCTAGAACCAGAGGATAAAATAGAAATGGAAAGAATTCACCAATCACCTCTTGAAAAAGATCCCAAAAAGAAAACTCCTAGGAATATATAACCAAATTCGAGAGCTCCCAGGCCAAGGAGAAAATATTATAAGCAGTTAGGAAGACACAATTTGAGTACTGTGGAAATAGAATCAGGATAACACAAGATCTAGCAGCTTCTACATTAAGGGACTGAAGGCTTGGAATATGATATTCCAGAGGTTAAAGGAACTAGGATTAAAACCAAGAATCACCTACTTAGCAAAATGAGTATAGTACTTCAGGGGAAAATATGGATATTCAATGAAATAGAGGACTTTCAAGCATTCTTGATGAAAAGACCAGAGCTGAACAGAAAATTTGACTTTCAAATACAAGAAACAAGAGGAGCATGAAAAGATAAACAGGAAAGATAAAGCATAAGGAACTTTAATTAAAGTTGAACTTTTTACATTCATACATGGAAAGATAATATTTGTAACTCATGGGACTTCTTAGTATTAGGATAGTTGAAGGGAATATGTGTGTGTATGTCATTGTACCTATATATGTATATAGGTGGGTGTATGTGTGTGTAATGTATACATAGTGGGCACAGGGTGAGTTGAATATGAAAGGATGATAGCTAAAAAATAAAATTAAGACATGAGAGAGGAATATATTGGGAGAAGGAGAAAGGGAGAGATGGAACAGGGTAAATTATCTCACATAAAAGAGACGAGAAAGCTGTTACGATGGAGGGGAAGAGCAGGGAGGTGAAAGGGAATGAGTCAACCTTACTCTCATTGGGCTTGACTTAAGGAGGGAATAACGTACACACTCAATTGGGTATTTTATGCTACAGGAAAGTAGGTGGGGGAGATGATAGAAGGGAGGGCAGAGTGGGAGAGAGGGTAGTCAGAAACAAACACTTTTGAAAATGGACAGGGTCAAAGGAGGAAGTAGAATAAATGGCGGGGGAGATAGGATGGAGGGAAATAGGTTAGTTTTTTGCAATATGACTCTTATGGAAATGTTTTGCTTAATTACACATGTATAACCTATATTAAATTGCTTGTCTTCCCAGTGGGGGTGGGTGATGAGGGAAGAAGGGAGAGAATATGGAACTCAAAGTTTTATAAACAAATGTTAAAAAATTGTTTTTACATACAGCCGGGAAATAAGATATACAGGCAATGGGGTATAGAAATCCTTCTTGCACTACAAGAAAGTAAGGGGGAAAGTGGTATGGGGGTGGGGGAGATAGGTAGAGGATATAAGAGAAGGCAGACTTGGGAAGGAGTATTCAGTATGCTTGCCATCTTGAGGTGGGGGGTAGGGGAGAGATGGGGAGAAAATTTGAAACTCAAAATCTTGTGGAAATGAATGTTGAAAACTAAAAATCTGGAAAAGAAAAAATATATATTTATGGCATATCACTGCCAAAAATCTAATTTCTACTACTTTAAACCTTGTAGGATAATAGATCTAGAACTAGAAAAGACCTCAGATTTATTTTTTCCAATCCCTCAGTTTCAGGATTGAGACTAAGTATATGTAGTAAGCAAAAGGGGCAGAATTTAAACTCATGTTCTCTGATCCTAGCTTTCTTAACTGTCCCTAAGTCCCTTTCTTATAAAGCAGATATTTGTTTCTATCTGCTCTTTAATGTAACATTAATTATCAAATTAATCTGAATAGCTATATTCCAAGAAAAAAAATGTTCAAATGAAAAATGGGACAAAATGGGGACTGAAATCCCAAGGGAATGTAAGCATTAGCTCCACACCACCACCACCACCACCACCATCACCCCTTTTTTTTCATTGCTCCAAACCCAGAACAACTTGATACAGATTGAATGTTATCAGCAGTGGCTGGATGTTCTGTGTAAAATGAGTTGTTCTCAGTCCAATTTCTAGTAGACTAAAGGCTGTATCAAAAAAGATGCTATTGCTATAGCTCTCCTTATTGTTAGTCTTAGCAGGAAAGGTCCAAAGCTGAAAGAGCACAGAAATCAAACTACTTACTAATATACTACTGGACACAGGTCTACACAGTGTGAAAAAGCTTGATGGAAACTAATGCTACCTTAGAAGTTAAAATAGGACCTTCTGTTTCCATTACTGTCAACTTAGATATATGCATGTGTGCATACACACACACACACACACACATATATATACATTCATATATACATGCATATATAGACATACAAATTTGTGTGTATGCATGTGTATATATACATATAGACATAAGCTAGGTCCTGATTAGTGCAAATACTGAACCCTCTGAAGTGGTCCTGTGTATTAAAATACTATTAGAAGTTTATATATATAATTTTTTTTTAAGCAATCGGGGTTAAGTAACTTGCTCAAGGTTACATGGCCAGTTATTTCTGGGTGTGGTGCTAAGTATCTGAGCCCAGATTTGATCCCCAGGTCATCCCGACACTGGAGCCTGTGCTGTTACTTGCTGAGCCACCTGGCTGCCCCTAAGCAATTGGGGTTAAGTAACTTGCTCAAGGTTACACGGCCAGGTGTTTCTGGGTGGGTGCTAAGTGTCTGAGCCAGGGATTCGATCCCCAGGTCATCCTGACACTGGAGCCTGTGCTGTTACTCGCTGTGCTACCTGGCCGCCCCTAGAAGTTATATTTTTTAAAATGATAGTTGGTATTAGCCCAAAAGAAATCTTAAGTGCAAATTCAAATAGTGTGATTACACTGGAGGATCATGACTCCCACTAATCAGGGGCTAGCTCTATCTGTCTATCTTGATGTATATAGCTGTCTCTACATCTTCATTTATAATAACATCTACATTTATCTATATTTATATCTATTTTTCTTTCAATCTTTGAAAACAACATCATAATATCAGATAATATGTGATGCAAAAAGTCAGCAAAGATATAGTCTCTTCAGTACTTCAAAGTCTGTGATTTCACTAATGGGCTATTCCTTCTTCCCATGCAGATATCAGTCCCATTCACATCCCTACTCCCCAACACATACATTACTAGATGGATTGTATAGATTTCTAGGGCTGAAAAATTGTATGATGCTGTTGCCCACCCTCTGGAAATGAGGCTATCTGAAATCAGACTGATCTTCTGTAATTCCAGTGCAATATTCACAGCATCAACAGTCACTATAAATATGCCTGCATAGTGCTTAATTGCAAAATATAACAGACTCTCCTTATAGAAGACAGAAGCAAAATATTTATCCAGTCACCATAAAACCAAATCCTAAAACCAGTAAGCCAATTCCATCACAGTAGCAGAGAAGTTAATAAGTCATAATGGCACAGAGAGCCACAGCATCCTTTAGCCTTCCCACAAACCAACATTTACTCAGAAGCCTACCTGTCTCCCTCCGATGCAGCCTCTCCTCCCTCTAGTCTAGCTCCTCTCAACTCCCAGCTTCCTGTGGGCTCTGCTTCTCCCTTCAGCAAATTCCTCCCACCACAGACTCCATGTGATTACATTTAGAGTATTAGGGAGCAGGGTATATCTTCAAAGCAGGGAAGGTCTTCAAAGTCCCATTCCCATTACATCTTCAGACCACATTCCATTACCAGTTCTACCATCTAAGGCCTTACAGACTAATAAAACCTGCCTTTCTAGCTTGGTTGAGTTTAGAATCCACCTTGGTGAGCTAGGGTTGTGTCCAGCCTTATTGAAAAGGGGACATCTATTCCAACTTCTTAATTTTACAGATAGAGAAACTGAGACTATAAAGGTTAAGTGATTTGCCTAAGGTCATACATTAGAATATAGATCTCATATTTGAACCCAAATCCTCTGTCTGCAAGCCTAGCTCTCTTTCCATTATAATAGCTGTCTCCTCAACAAACAAATAAATACTTTGCTTCATTTTCCTTGAAAAGAAAATAAATGGTATACAAAGGGCAGAGGCATAGTAAGGAAAGAGTGAAATCACTACCTTCAAGAGTTGAAGCATAAATTGTGTAACACATTTTAAAGGAGGCTCCTTTTCTACTTGTTGAATATTTTCTAGCTATCTTTTGTCAAGCTTCTTTAAAAATATTCAGGGGACTTTGCTACTTCTCAAGCCCCACTGCTAATAAGCCCTTCTTATGTGGAACTTACTAACATATTTATTCCATGGAATGGGTATTTTTGGTCCTCTAGTCCAAATGTTGCTCAACTTCATTTCAATTCAGGAAATATTAATTAAACACCTGTTGTGGGCAAATATTTCTTTCACTATAGGAAATTACAGTTTACTGAGGGCACACAAACAGCCAGAACTAACAATTTTGGGGCATGGAACAAGCACTAAGAACATTTAGCTCTGGGGTAGGAGAAACCTTGGAGCTTGGGACATGTAATGGCAAGCAAAGAAGTACTTAGCACCTTGTTTCAGTTCAAGTGTCTTTGAGCCTTGCCTTGATTATAGCAAGTCTTTGTTAGGAAACAGAACATGTGAATCCCACAGTGGGAGGGACTTGCCAAAGATAGAAACAGGAAGGATGTAAGAAGTGGGTGGAACAGGGAGGAGGTAATGACAGATAAAAAGCTGAGCACAGCTGGGACGGAGCAGATCTGAAAAGGGGAAAACTTGTGGTGTCTGGCACTATGTTCTGTCTGTGTTGTGATACTTTGTATAGAAGCCCTGGGACCTTACTGGAAGCCCTGAAAGAGGATTTTCTTGTTGTCTATTTACAGGAGTCCTGGAGGAGGGTTTCAGAGGTCCTGGGACTTTACTGATGATTTGTGTTGAGTTCTCAAACTTTGTTTCTGATTTCACAGGCAGATAGTGAATTGATGATGGTGTCGGCAATGTGTGTGAATGTTGTTTTGACTCTGTTAAGCTTTGTCTTCCCAGAAACAGAAACTGCGAAAGACTTGAGGTAGACTGGACACTGTGAGCTTCAGTATGGAACAGGAACTGGATGAGGAGCTGAGAGCTACCTACCTGTGGATCCAGTGACAGTTGAGTAGATTCAGGCTAAAGCTGGACCCATGGAAAAGGAACCATGGAATTTGGGAGCCAGTCTTAAGCCAAGATTAAAAGACCTCTCCTTGGGTATTTAGTTCTGACTGAGAAGATCATGCTTTACTGTTGCCTGGGGGTGGGAGAACTTTGTACTTTGTACCTTGTACCCCTTAAGGATAATTGAGTTAAGAATGACTGGAAACTAATCTCCAGTCAAGAAGAAAAAAGACTTTTTGACTGAGAGATTAAGACAATGTGACCCAGGGGTGGGAAAACTTTGGCCTTTGTACTTTGTGTCCCTTAAGGAGGATTGCTCTTAAGGATGATTGAGTTCAGGACTTACTGAATGATATCTTTTGTTTAAAACTATGTGGCTACTTTAGCGATAAGTTATGTTATATCATTATGAATGCTGTACTTTGGTTTCTTTGAATGTTTTACCTTAGTTTATTGCTGAATAAATAGAGAATTCACTATACTATGTGATCAGAACCTTAAAGCTGTTGACAGCAGTAGTCCTCTGGAGAGCTGTATGTGCTTGAGTTTACAGGACACAAGGCCCCATGGGGTCTTTGGAAGACCTCAAGTAATAATCCTGCTGAGTAGAGACAGAGATGAGGAGAGACCATGAAGCTGCTTCTGGAAAAGCTGCTGGTTGTCAAGGGGAAGGGCAGAACTGACCTGGGGTATGGACACTAGAGGTAGAAAGCTATGTATGGAAGATGGATTGGGGGTGGGGGAAGAGACTGACCTGATATTGTAATAGTTTAGGTAATGATAGCCTGGAGTGGCATGGTGGTCATATGAGGGGAAAGAAGGGAGACAGGTGTGAGAATCATTATAGAGGTAGAATCAATAAGATTTGGCAGTGGTTTGCTTATGGGAGTTAGGAATGAAGAGTAATGTATGATTTCAAAATTGTGAATCTCTGTCACCAGGATGGCGATGCACTCAACAAAGATAGATAGATAGATAGATAGATAGATAGATAGATAGATAGATAGATAGATAGATAGATAGATAGATAGATGTGGTGAAGGATAAGGGGAGGTTGGGCCAGTAGAAAGAGAGCCAGGAGAGCAGTGTCACAAAAGCTCAGGCAGAAGAGACTGTACCATAATGTTATCCTCCATGTTTTCCAGGCTTAAATTCAAATTAAATAAAAATCAAGCTAAAAAATGAAGAATTTTTTTTAAAAGTGTGCATAAAACAAAATCTGCCCTAGAAAAAGACGTTGGCCAAATGAAAGACAACCTAGGCTTCATTCTCAGCAGCACTTCTTACTTGTCATGTGACTTTGGGCAAATGATTTAATTCTTCTGAACCTTAATTTCCTTACCTGGAAAATGGGGTTAATAATAATGTATGACCCTGCCTACCTCAACATAAGGTTCCAATGAGATAATCTATGTGAAAATGCTTTGTAAACTGTAAAAAGCTAAATAAATATAAACTGCTATTATTATATTAGTTTTTGAGAAGTGATTGACATTTTTTGTGATATGAAATAAGGTGGGCAAAATTATATTTATTTTCCCTATGCCAAGGGATTTATTATTTTATTGGAATAGGTATGGTGTGAAACCTTTATTTTGTGCAGTTTCTTATCTGTATCCTTTTTTGGATCCTGGCTGAAAGTGAAAAGGGTAGGTCTGGGACAAGTGTGTATCTTTCAGTTGATGGCAGGACAAAAATCCTCTGATACAAACCAACCTGTCTCTTAAAGGGCAATAACTCCCAGAGAACCAGAGGACTACAAACACAGGTGTGCCAGCAATTGACTCTCCAAAAAGCACAATGTACTTTTCAGTTTAGTCTGCTTTATTATCATTTTCTCCATCACTTACTTAAGTCTAGACAATCAACAAAACAAACCAAGCCCTTGTGTAGCATTTCTGAGGTGTAAATGTTCACACTGAAATTGGTTAATAGGTAGGTACCCATACTATACCCATACATACACATAATGTCACTTTACTCATAAGATGCTAGAAGGATTTGGGTAGTACTGGCAGGTCTTAGAAAAAGAGCATTTCTAGGAAGGGGAATCTGAACCCAGCAGCATGTATCTGACAATTGACCTATATTGCATGGCCTCTGGTGGAAAAAATAAAACATTTCACATGCATTGTACAACTCCTGTTTTAAAAAATAATATGGATACTTCCTCTTCCTTAGTGGGTCCTGGCCTGAGTCCTGGGCTATCTGTACCTCTCTGTTTTGTTTCCTAGGTGTCAGCCTGGGGTGTGAACATTTGTCTTACTCTCTGCTATCTGTAGCTCAGAACTTCCATGTCTCCTGGCTGGAGCACTGGGGTTGTGGTAACATATAATCCAATTCCATCTTTCTCATGCATTTGTGAACACAGCTGGATTGTTAGGATATGCTTTTTGAAAAGTTGTTATTCCATTTGCAGAAACTGTTTTGGGTAGATCTGCAAGGTTGCTTTAAACTAAAATCTCCCCAAAATAGAGGATGTGCAGTTTGGTCTTATATGACATGCAAGCTGTGTGTCCCTGGGCAAGTCTCTTTCCTTAATTTCCTAGGCTGGAAAATAGGAATAATGATATTACCTACTTTCCAGGGTTATTGTGAAGATAAAATTTGCAAATCTTAAAGCACTATATAAATGCTAACTATTATTATTAATTTGGGGAGGTAGGGTATTAGAAGAAAGGAAACAAACATTTATTAAGTGCCTGTTATGTGCCAGTCTTTGAGCTAAAGAATTTACAAATATTATCTTATTTAATCCTTACAACAACCCTGGAAGGGAAGTACTATTATTATCCCTGTTTTATACTGGAGCCAGTTTTGAACTCAGGTCCTCCTACCTCCAGGACTAGCACTCTATCCATCATACTATCTAGCTATCTCCAGTTAGAACCTTCAGGGAATCAGGAAAGAATTTATGTAGAACAAAGGTGTCATATGTAGCCCATAATATTCTTGAGTATGGCCTGAACTAGATTAAAATGTAATTGAAAATACTTAAATAAAAATATAACAAAACATGGATAATATTACATATTTATTACATATGTAGCCTTTAAGGATCCTTATGTATGGATTACTCACTGTTTCTATTTGATTTTGACATTGGTGATGTAGAAGGTAGGGGCAGCTGGGTAGTATGTTGGGAAGACCTGAGTTTAAAACCTTTCTCTCTCAGAGAGCAGTGGGATCCTGGGCAAGTCTGTCAGCCTCAATTTCTGCATTTATAAAATGAGGATAATATTAGCCCCTATCTTCCAGGGTTATTGTGAGCATCAAATATGCCAATATATGTAATTTCCAAAAACCTTAAAATTCTATATAAATGTTAGGTATTTTTGTAGCTGTTGAGATGAGTCTTGAGAGAAACAAGAGATTCTAAGAGTATGAAGGTGAGGTCAAAACCAATAACACAAATCGACAGTGATTTGCTAAGTTTCAAGGAGGCACTTAACACTGGATAAGGCAGGGTCCTTCATTATTGCAGCTAGAACACATGTCTTTGTTCTCCTCACAAAAGTTGGAGGCAGTCTCTTAATGTTGCTTTCAACTTTCTGGAATTTAATACTTACAGATTATTATTTATAGATTTATATCCTGGATAGCTATGTAGACTTGTTCTAGTTCCTTGACATCCCTCGACATTGCTTTTCTCATCTTTAAAATGGAGTTGGATTAGATAACCATATGGTTACAGCTAGTTCTAAATCCTATCATCCTAAAATCAGAATGATGTATGTTTTGAATTGCCCTTCAAAAAGTAGTTTGTTTTTTCTACCTTTTACCTTAAATAGAAACAGCATTGAACAATTTTAGATCTATGAAACAGACCAAATCAAAGAATACCTGAAAACACATACATTCTCTCTCTCTCTCCTCTCTCTGTCTCTCTCTCTGTCTCTCTCTGTCTCTGTCTCTGTCTCTGTCTCTGTCTCTGTCTCTCTCTCTCTCTCTGTCTCTCTCTCTCTCTCTCTCTCTCTCTCTCTCTCTCTCTCTCTCTCTCTCTCTCTCTCTCTCTCTCTCTCTCTCTGTCTCTCTCTCTCTCTCTCTCTCTCTCTCTCTGTCTCTCTCTCCCTCTCTGTCCTCTCTGTCTCTCTTTCTGTCTCTCTCTTGTCTCTCTCTGTCTCTCTGTCTGTCTGTCTCTCTCCAGCAAATCCAGAGAGGAATTTCCAAATTTTAATTTTAGTATGTTTTCCTAGGTTCATTTCACCAGACATTTTTCTATTGACAACTTTAATGTCATAGGTTAGATGTGATGGGGAGTGGAGGCATTGTGATATCAAAAGTGAAGATGAAAGCAGAGTGTTTCCCATCTAGTTTTCAAGTCAAATTTGAGGAGATGAAAGGTTTGCTGCCTCTTCATACAGAGTTGTACCCATCAAACTGCCTGTCATCAAAAACCACAGAAGTGAAAATATGGATTGGCAGGGAGGTGATACATGAAATCTGTGGTTGCTCTAACTCCTCTGCCAAAAGAGAAATGTCTTACAACAACTTTAGCAGAGCAGGCACTTGTCAAAATATCAGCTCAAGAGGGAGCTTACAGATGATTGGAACTGGACACATTCTGCGCTTGAGAGAGTACAGGAACAAGAGATCACCATGCATGACCATGCAGACAATTACAACAGGGACAAAAAACAAATGTTTTTTTTCACTTGAAGAAAGCCTGATTGCTACATTTTTAAATGCCTAGTACCTTCAGGAAATACAATCAGAAGATAGAAGAAATACTTCACAACTTGAATGAATTCCCAAGGGAAAACACATTCTATTGACTTTGTTAGTAATTGCTACAGGTAAACCTGTTGGTATAGTCATTTTTTTTTTTTACATCAGTGTAGCATGGGTTTTAACTTAGTTGAAAAATGTTGATTAGGCTGAGGTCATGTCTCTTCCCTTCAAATCCTACCCCAGTGTCTCAGTGTATCACGGTGTTAGTCCCAGGTTCTCAAAGACAATAATAATAAGGCACAAACTCTAGGAAGTCCTACAGAGCTGCAGTGTAAGTCTGGTGATATATTATGTCTATGCTATCCAAGGCACTGGCCTAGCTAAGTTCAGAGAGATGCAGAATCTCAGAGTAGGAGGAGACTTCAGAGGTCATCTAACAACCCATGCCCAAGAAGGAATTCCCTCCATGATATCTCATACAGAGGCTAGCCAGCTCTTGATTGAAGACTTCTAGGAGGAGAGAACCTACTCTTTCCTGAAGTAGCCAATCTCATTTTGGGACACTAATGGTTTTTAGAAAAATTATCCTAATGTTGAGCTGAAATCTACCTTTGAAAACTTTAGTTGTTCCTACTTTTGCCTTCTGGGAGTTTAATTCTTTTTCTATGGGACAATAAACATTATGCTTGAAGTTATTGAATTTTCACCCCTACCCCACCAACTCATTTATAGTTCATGTTAAACATATGTATTTCCTTTAACTTATTCTTCTACATCATGGTTTTTTCACCTTATTGATCACCTCCTGTGGACACTCTTCATTTAGTCAACATACGGAGTCAGCCTCAGTTTCCTCATCTGTAGAATGGGGATAACAATAGCACCTGCCTCTCACAGTTGCTGTGAGCATAAAATAAAATAATTATTATATTCTTAGCATAGTGCCTGATAAATAGTATATGCTATATGAATGTTAGCTATTTTTATTAATATATATATATGTACACACATGCATTTACATAAATATGACTAATTTAAGAAATACTACCAATTATACATCGCATTCAAGTTTTATGAAAACGACTTTTGAAAAAAATGACATATGTATGTATCTAAAATATATGTGTGTGTACATACACACATGTTGTTATTGTTCACTTGTATCTGAATTTTTTTTATAAGCAATTGGGGTTAAGTAACTTGCCCAAGGTTACGTGGCCAATTATTTTTGTGTGACTGCCAAGTATCCAAGGCCAGAACTGATCCCAGGTCTCCCAACGCCAGGGCCGACGCTCTTACTCACTGCGCCACCTGGCTGCCCCTGTATCTGACTCTTAATGACACCATGGACTATACTGTACATGGGATTTTCTTGGCAAAGACACTGTAGTGGTTTGCCCTTTGCTTCTCCAGTGGATTAAGGAAAACGGAGGTTAAATGATTTGCCCAGGGTCACACAGATAGTAAGTATCTGAGGTCATATTTGAACTCATGTCCTCTTGGTTCCAGGCCCAGTTTTCTATCCACTGAGCCACCTACCTGTCATCCATATCTATCTATATCTATATCTGTATTTATATACATATATAATAATACACCTATACATATATACACAAATACACATATATGTATATAAGTATACATATTATATATATGTGTGTGTATACACACACACACACACACACACACATACCATGTTGGTAAATAAGATATATGAAGACAATAGGAAAAAGTAATCTTTTGCTATTTGATTTAATTTATATTACTCTGGTCATAATCACAGTTAATTGCTAAGAATTATTCCTTAATTGAGGTCAGTGATTCTCATGAAAATAATATTCTTACATTTTAATTATTATTTTGTCTTTAACATAACATTGACGAAGGGCAAAGCAGAGCATGAGTAATATCTCATAAAAATATAAAAGCAAAACCTGGAAAAATTAAAGATCAGCCTAATGCCATAGAAATCAAACTGGACTCAGAATTCTTGGTTCAACAGGAGAATACTATACACAGTAACAGCCAAATTGTGCAGTGACTGACTTTGATAGACTTAGCTTTTCAGCAATGCAAGGATCTAAGACAATTCCAAAAGGCTCATGATAGAAAATGCTATCCACAGCCAGAAAAAGAACTTTGGAGTCTGAATGCAGATGGAGGCATACTGTTTGTTCTCCTTTTCTTTTATTGTTTTGTGTTATTTCTTCTTTCTCATGGTCCTTCCCATTAGTTCTAATTCTTCTTTACATCATGACTAATGTGAAAATATGCAATATGAATGTATATCAGATGGCACGTTATCTTGGGGAGGGGGAGGAGGAAATTTAAAACTCAAAATCTTTTGAAAGTGAATCTTGATGGGGCGGCCAGGTAATATAGTAAATAGAGCACCAGCCCCAGAGTCAAGAGGACCTGAGTTCAAATCCGGCCTCAGACACTTAACACAAAACTAGATGTGTGACCTTGGGCAGGTCACTTAACCCCAATTGCCCTGCCCTTCCCCCTCAAAAAAAGCAGAAAAAAAAGGGAATGTTGAAAATTAAAAATAAATTGTGTGTGTGTGTGTGTGTGTGTGTGTGTGTAAAGAAATCTTGGTTCAAATTCTACTGCTGACACATAGACAAGACATTTAATTTCTCTAAGCCCCAGTTTCTTCATCTGTAATAACAGGGCAGTGATATTCATGTTACCAATTTCTTAAATTGGTTGTGAGTAAAGTGCTTTGTAAGCTTTGAACTGTAAAATAAAAGTAAAATAATATTATAATTATTGTAAATTAGCAAGGCTATGTCATGGTGCAGGCATTTTTTATTAATCAGTCAACAAATTTAACATTAACTGCATGCCTTGCATTAGCTAAACTATGCATTACATTGGGAAAGAGTATTAAATATTGCTTCCATTCTCAAAAGAATTTATAGTATATTTAAGAGGCAGGACTAACTCATAAAACAAGTAAGAATAGTTAAGTGCTAAAGTTATTGCCCTCTACTGTAAGCGCAAAGAGGAGGGCAAGATCACTGGGTTGACTGGCTCAGGGAAGGCTTTATGGAGGAAGGGCAATTTGATACAAGGCTTGCAAGAAATTTACCTATAATGACCACCTGCCATCAGAAAGTGTGATGGGTAGCAACAAAGCTACCAACCCTAAAGCTAGTAAGTGTCAGAGTAGGGACTCAGACTCAGGTCTTCTGAGTTCAGATTTGATGCTCTTTCCATTTTGCCCTTAGCCAATGGGTAGGAGTTACAAAGAGGTAGGTTTCAGATTGATAGAGAAATAGCGATGTCCAAAAGTCCTCATTGGTGGTCTTCATACAGGCCAGATGACCACTTGGTAAGGTTGTAGAGAAGATTTCTACTTTGGTCTGGATTGGATCAAATTCCCCCTGAACACCGTTTCAATTCTGAAATTCTGTAACTTTGGACCTACTGTCAACTGTTGAATTGCAAATGTTTAAACTGGTTGAATGAATTTCCCACAAGGGTGAGGGGGGAAACAACCTGTTGGAAGTTACTCTGCCTGCTTTGTGTAAATAACAAAAAAGACATCTGGCAAAGCCTTCAGGCCAAAGATCCAAACTGTCTATATCAGGTTTGAACAATCCTCATTTTCCTTTAATAAATTTCATCTTGTCAGAACAAATATCAAATATTCAATTTCTTACATTTTGCATTTTTTCCTTTTTACTGGGCAGATATGCCACAGTGCATTCTATCTTTTCTTGCTCCTACATTTCTTTCTGAGAAATTCATTTTTTATCCTTTTTCTATAACATTAGACTAGCCTGATAAATACCAGGATTCAATGCCATGTCCATAGATTCCACTTAAATTTCCACTGACAATAAAGTGCCTTTAGTCTTACGACTTTCCTCACAAGAGTCAAATATTGGAATAGCAGATAAAACATCACAAGACAGCTAATAACCAGTGTTATCTAGCAACTCCTGAAGTATTCCCCTGAGTTCAGCAGGTAAATGGGCATTCTAGATAATGGAGAAACATTTCAGAAAGTTTTCCTTTTTCTTTTTCCACCTCAAAGTAATGCTTCTCTCATGAGTCTACATGTCCTGACCAGTCAGTCTGGAAGAGAGCAAGTTTTATATGAAACGCTAAGAGTTTTTTCACTTTTAAGTTAACTTTACTGTTATCATCAAAAGTAAAGCTAGGACACTGTGGGGTTGCCAAGATTGATACAGATGTAGGGTATGAAATAATGGAATTGTCACGAATCAGTCTCCTCATAAAAACCCTTTTTTTCATTACAAATGAAAACCAGTAGGTACAACCAAATGTTTAAGTGTCTTTGATTAATCTTTAAAAGTCTCTGTGATGGCATTTGCATAGAAGTAGATTATGAAGACATTATGTCAAATCAGCTCAGGTGTGTAATGTGGGATTCAAGGAATGGCATTTATTTCCTACAACTTTCTCTTTTTCTTATTACAAAATGACAAGCATCCTTTCAACCAAATGACAAACTGAGGTTATTGTGGCTCTAGATGGCATGGAAGTTTCTGCTATTGTCTTGTGTAACCCCCAAAGCTAAGTTGATTTTACTACATTTTCCCACAGATGTCTGCTGAATTGATGATTATGTTTACAAGTATATTTCACTCATTCATTCAACAAATACTTATTGAATCAGGCAGGGAAAGAAGACTAATGAAGTCCCTGAGCTCAAGGAACATACAATTCACTAACGGCTAAAGTAAAGATATAAACAACAGAATGGCAATCTATTAACTGTATGATCTTGGCTAAGCCAATACACCCCTGGGCCTCATTTGTACTGTACCATCCAGCAAGAGACTGGGGGATGGTGATACGGAGTGAGTAATGCCCAATTTCTGGGTGTGTTAGCCTTAGCATGCATAAATACTGGGGGATTAGGGTTGCTCAGTCAAACTAGCTTCATTAATTCAAAATTGTATTTGTGTCCATGAAATATTAAAGGAACAAGAGGAAGATGTCCAGTGATTTGGGTTGGTACTCTACAGAGGATTTATATAAAGGTAGAAGCAAGAATCATATTGACAAGAATATATCGAGTGGGGGGAGGGCTACAGTCTGTACTGGTAGAGAGATTACTTACATTTATGCCATCAAGAATACAATTGAAACATTGAAATAAGCAAAACACTATCCATACTAAGTCCCAAGGCTACAACAACAGATATGACAAAGCTCTTGCTCTCAAGGAATTTAAAATTTATAAGATCATAGATTTAGATCCCCATATCAATGGACCTCAGAGACCATCAAAATCCAACCTCTAAGGCATAGAATGGATAGGTCACATAAGCTTCAGAGGTAGGATTTGAACACAGGTCATCTGATTTTAGAGCTAACATTCATTCCACTGTACCATACTCCCTTCCCTTGATACCTAGTATATTAATTAATTAGCAAAGGCTTTGTCATTTTGTCAGCATAGGGGACTTCTGGTGTGGAATTCCCTCCACCAATGTAGACTGCAATCTGCCTATGACTTAGATAAGCCTTAAGCACAGTTGTCTGAAGCTAAAACCCCAAACAATATCATTTTAGCAATCTATTAAACAGTGTTTAAATTGCCTAAAATAGTTTATGTGTCTTTCAGTAGTAGATATGGAAATAATCTGGGGATTAGGGACTAATTTATATTCAGTGTGGCCTTATTGATGTTGGGACAGCATGGTTCAGCAGTATAGGTCAAACAGAAATGCATAGTTTTATATTTTCAAGAGATTTTTCTGGTCCTTAATAGGAATTACCACAGAATTGTAGTTTCTTTCAGTAAAAAAATAAAGTACAAGATGTGTTGAAGAAAGCTAGATATGTGTGGTTCAGTGGGGTTATCCCAATAGAAAAATACAATAAAGGGTGTGCAGTAGATCACCTTGCTTCATAAAGTGTGCCAAGATTGCAATTGCCCCTTGGCAGTGAAAGAATTAAAAAGCAATTTCTTTCACAGGTCCCAAACTCAACTTCAAGCATCAGACTCTCCCCATGTTTTCTATTTTTTAAAGAAAATTCTCTGTCTGCCTACTTAGCCCTCTCATTTGAGATTTGTTTTTAATGTTCACTGAATTCCATAAAGGTAACAATTCTCACTCCAATAGTTCATCTCTGCCTCCTCTTTAAGATCTGCAATGTGGTCTTTCCTTCTGTTTCTCTCTCTCTCTCTCTCTCTCTCTCTCTCTCTCTCTCTCTCTCTCTCCTCTCTCATTAAATAAAGAACACAATGCCTCCTCCTGATGAGCAAGAATAATTCACAGTTGTTCCATATTATATTCAATTATGTATGATAGGTTTCTGACTGAGCTGAGCTAGCCTAGTTTGCTTAGCATGGTGCATAGGCATCAAGTTGGACAGGTGACAAGTAAGGGAATTTTTACTGAGGAAGACTGGAAGCAGAATGATGAGACAGCTTTACATTCTCTTTACACTCATGTACTTGAGAGTGGACAATGCCAGGGGAACAAGTAAGGAAAATAGTAATAGTTAATAGGTAGCCCAAGAACAAAATTGGATGATGGAGTCAAAGATGGAATAAGAATTAAAAACGTAAGGGATGAAGCCAAACAAAGGGAAAGAAAATGAAGGCCAGAATCCATGCATCTAAAGTGGTCTGGCATTGAAATGAAGGAGAAATCAGTCAGCCAAGTAAATATTTATTAAGCACTTACTATGTGCCAGGCAATGTGCTAAGCACTGAGCATACAAGTATGAAAAAGAAAGTCCTTGCCTTCATAATGGAGAAGACATCACACAAAAGGAAGCTGTAAAGGGGAGGAAAGTTATACAGGGTGCTGGGTATGATGGAATCCAGTCCAAAAGAGTAGAGCTGGTGGGAAATGAATAGATAGCTGACCTGAGCATTCTCTTTAAATGGCTTTGGAAAGCTGCTCCCTCCAGCCCTCTCATCAGAGGGGCAGCCTGTACCAATGAGGTATGAAGACTAAGGCTGAAGAAATCTCTAATGATGTTGCTTTTTCTAGTGATGGGGTTGCTTGGGGCCAGGATGGACTCCAGTCCAAAGGAATACAACTAGTGGGAAAAATTTTAAAGATGCAAGAATAAGAAGAGTCGTAGAACACATATAACAAAAAATGACTATTTACATAGCACTTCTTTGGTTTTGAAGCATTTTTCCCCATTATCTCACTTGATCATGCTGTAGTGGAAAGAACACTGAATTGGGAGCCAGAGGACCTGGATTAAAATCCTATCTTTGTTATTTATAACCTCTGTGGCTTTGAGTAAGTCACTTAGCTTCTTATAGACTTGTTTTCCTTAACTATAAAGTGAGGACGAAGAGTTGGACTATATGACTTCTGATGGCTTTTTTATCTGTTAATCTTTGATCCTCAAAGTACCCCATTGAGTAGGTGCTATTATTTCCATTTCATAGATGAGGAAACAGAGGCTCAAAAAAATTAAGTTACTTGCCTAGCAAGAAGCAGGATTTGAGGGGACAGAGTCAAGATGGTGGAGTAGAAGCAGGACCTCCCTGCAGCTCCGGCTTCCACCTTCCCCAATCAATGTAAAAATGGGACTATAAACAAACTTTGGAGCTGCAGAACCCACAAAATGACACAGAGAAGCTAACCTCCTGCTGAGGACAGCCCAGCAGGAATCAGCCAGCACAGTGTTCTGGGAGCCAAGCCCAGCCCCTCTTCAAGGTTTTAGCCCCAGGGTGGGCCTGACCAGCCGCCAGCAGGAGGGACTCCAGATCAGCAGCAGCTGTGGCCATTTCCAGATTTATCAACACATAGATGCAAAGGACAAAGTGAGAGGTCAATGCAGTCTGGACTTTGGGACCCAGTAAGTGGGAGTGTGAGAAGCCGCTGAGACACCAGCCCAGCCAGCTAGCTCCACGTGGCAGCTTCAGCTCCTGGTCTGCAGAGTATAGGGGGACCAAGCACCAGTCTGAGGGGTAATTGCTCTTGCTTTAACCTTCTTGGATCTGGATTGCAGTCTAGGGTGGAGGTCCTAGGGTGTGTATCCAGCTTGCCAGAGCGTGTGGAGACCTCAGAGAGGGCACCCGTCTAATATCTCCAGCAGCTGAGAAAACCCCAGCGTTTGGGATGAAAGCTCCCCGTTGGGGTGCAGAGTCCTACTGTGGCAAAAAGCCCAGGGGTCAAGTGACTGAGGGGAGACATGATCAGACAAAGGAAACAAATCAGACTGAAGATTCCAACATTAGACTCTTATTTTGGGGACAAAAAGGAGCAGTGAAGTCAGAACTCCTGCACCAAAAGCTTCAAAGGAAAATACGAGCTGGTTACAGGCTGTAGAGGACCTTAAGAAGCAGATAAGAGAAGTAAAGGAAAAACTGGGAAGAGAAATGAGAACAATGCAAGAAAATTACAAAATGAGAGTCAACAGCCTGACTGAGGAAAATCAAACCCTAAAAAAATAGACTAACTCAAATGGCAAAAGAGGCTCAAAACAGCAATGAGGAGAAGAATGCCTTAAAAAGCCAAATTTGCCAGATGGAAAAAGAATCTCAAAAGCTCACTGAGGAGAATCATTGCTTCAGAATTAGATTGCAGCAAATGGAAGCTAATGACTTCATGAGAAATCAAGATGCTGTTAAACAGATCCAAAGAAATGAAAGAATAGAAGGCAATGTGAAATATCTCATGAGAAAAACCACTGACCAGGAAAATAGATCCAGGAGAGATTATTGGACTACCTGAAAGCCATGATCAAAGTAAGAACCTAGAAATCATCCTCCAGGAAGTTCTCAAAGAAAACTGCCCTGATGTTTTAGAACCAGAGGGCAAAATAGAGGTTGAAAGAATCCACCGATCACCTCCTGAAAAAGATCCCAAAAAGAAAACTCTTAGGACTATTATAGCCAGTTTCCAGAATTCCCAGATTAAGGAGAGAATATTACAAGCAGCCAGGAAGAAACAATTTGAATATTATGGAAACACAATTAGGATAACACAGGATCTGGCAGCTTCTACATTGAGGGATCAAAGGGCTTGGAATATGATATTCTGTAGGTCAAAGGAGCTGGGATTAAATCCAAGAGTCACTTACCCAGCAAAACTGAGTATCATGTTTCAGGGGAAAATATGGTTGTTCAGTGGAATAGAGGACTTTCAAGCATTCTTGATGAAAAAACCAGAGTTGAGTAGAAAATTTGACATTCATATACAAGAAGCAAGAGAAACATGAGAAGGTAAACAGGGAAAAGAAATCATAAGGAACTTATCAAAGTTGAACATTCCTACATGGAAAAACAATAATTGTATCTTTTGAAACTTTTCTCAGTAGTGGAAGGGAATAGAAATATATATATATATATATATGTCTATATATGAGGGTATATGGGCATATGAATACATATGTGAATGTGTGCATATATGTTTACAGGTATACATAGATAGAGGGCCCAGGACCAATTTAACATAAGAGATGATACTTAAAAGGTGAAATTAAGAGGTGAGAGAGGAATATAATGAGAGGAGATGGGGAGAAACAGAATGGGGTAAACTATCTCCTATAGAAGAGGCAAGGGAAAATGGTTACAATGGAGGGGCAGAATAGGAAGGCAAAAGGGATTGGTTCAACCTTATTTGCATTGAATTTGGCTTGAGGAGGGAATGAAATACACACTAAATAGGATATCTCACCCTATAGGAGAGTAGGGGGGAAGGGGATGAGATGGGGGATGATGGAAGGGAGGGCAGGCTGGCGGAGAGGGAAGTTGGGAGCACCCACTTTTGAAAAGGGACGGGATCAAAGTAGAGAATAGAACAAGTGGGAGGTGGGATAGGAGGGAGGGAAATATTGTCAGTCTTTTACAATATATCTACCACGTTATTGTTTTGCATTAGCCACACATGTACAACCTATACTGAACTGCTTATCTTCCCAGTAAGGGTGGGTGACAAGGGAGGAAGGGAATGAATCTGAAATTCAAAGTTTTAATATCAAATACTCAAATATATATATATATATATATATATATATATATATATATATATATATATGTGTGTGTGTGTGTGTGTGTGTGTGTGTACGTGTGTGTGTGTGTATACTATTATTAATACTATTTTACATGTAATTGGGAAATAAGATATACAGCACTGGGGCATAGAGATCCACTGGAAAAGTCACAAGGGGTATGGGAGAAAATATGGGAGAGAGCAGATTGGAGGAGGGGATATCCTGTGGGACTGCTATTTTGGGGCAGTGGGTAGGGGAAAAATGGGGAGAAAATTTGTAACTTAAAATCTGGCAGAAATGAATGATGTAAATCAGAAGTTCATAAAGCATTAGTAAAAAAAAAAAGAGCTGGGTTACAAAACTATAGCCCATGAGCTTGATGCAGATCCTGGAAAAACAAAACAGCTTATTAAACAGATTTTAGCATGGCATAGAAAAGTGTTGGACACACAATCATGAAATCTTCGTTTAACTCTTGCCTCAAACCCTTCCTATTTGTGTGATCACAGGCAAATTTTCTGTAAAATGGGAATAAAAATATTGTACTATGTCAAAAAAAATTAAAAGAAGCAGGATTTGAACCATGGTCTTCTTGATACCAAGACTGTGTACAAAGACTGTATAGAAAGGCTGGAGAAAAGGAAAGGGACAGAAGACAGAGAGAACAGTAGAAATCAATCAGTTGCTAAGTATTTATTAAGTACCTACAGAACTAACATTGATAGGCAGAAGGTGTTAGAAACTCTGGATCAAGGCAAACCCTCCATGATTCAACAGCAACTACTGAATGAGCTGTTGTTGTCCACCTTTCATTTCCAAGAAAACCAATGACATCTTGTTGCTGGGGTCACAGTACAGTGTGTTTGACTCTGGATCATTAGTCCAATATGAATTCAGAAGGCACTCCCATAGATTAGGCACGAGTGGTCTATTGGAACCTTTAGAGTGGAGGGGTCTCTGGATTTGCACAGCTCATGTTTCCTTTGTGTTATTTCTATTCTGCTTTGCTCTTAGAGCTCAATGCCCTGTTTGATTCAGGCATGTCATTCTGGATGGTCCTGTGCCAGCATTTCCCATGTCTTAAAGTCAATGCTCAAGTTCTTCACAGATACCTTGAGAGTATCCTTATAGCACTTTGTCCACCATGTGGATTCTTATTTTGTGTGAGCTCTCATAAAATAGACTTTTGGGTAAGTACTTGTTTGCCTTTGGAACAGCCCATCAGACTTGCGCTCTCTGCAATAGAGTTTGAATGCTTGGCAGTTCAGCTTTAGAGAGGACTTCAGTGTCCAGTGCCTTATCTCATCAGGTAATCTTCAGGATCTTCCAGAAACAATTCAAATGGTAGTGGTTCACTTTTGTGTCTCAAATCTTGCCTCTCACTAGTTAACTCACTTAATTTTAAAATATTTCAATTGTATTTTTTGATGGATTCTGACAGAAAAATGAGAAATTGAGAAGAAATTACAGATTATTTTTAGGAGACATACTAGTTACTAGAGGATAAAACTTGTTCTAAGGTGAAGTCTTGTCACCATCATGGAGGATTCCTAAATAAAAATGATTCTTTCATACTCAGAATGTCTGTAGTATGTATGTACATTGCAGTATGTATGTAGTCCTGGGGTGGCTAGGTGACCCAGTGGATACAGTGCCAGGCTTGGAGTCAGAAGAGTCATTTTCCTGAGTTCAAATCTGGCTTCAGAAGCTTACTAGCTGTGTGACCCTGGGCAAATCAGTTAACCCTGTTTGTCTCAGTTCTGCATCTATAAAATGAGCAGGAGAAGGAAATGGCAGAATATTTGCCAAGAAAACCCCAACTGACATGACTGAAACAACTGAACAACAAACAACATGTCTGTAGTCCGTTTAAACTCTGTGGGTCTTTATTCTAGTTGGGAAGTTAGGTTCCAAGAACAAGGTCACATCTCCCCTCAGTCTTCTATGGGTATCCAGAAGAACTTAGAGTTTATTCTCTAATGCTTCTGGCTCATGCATACATTCCAGTGTTCTCCTCAAAATCAATTTTCTGGTTCAGAAGCTAATTTCTTCCTTATGTCATTATTGCTTGGTGCTTACTGCCCCACTATTATTTAACCAATTAATACACATAATATACAATTAATGTATTTTTTGGAGGGGGGAAAGCAAGGCAATTGGGGTTAAGTGACTTGTCTAAGGTCACACAGCCAGTAAGTATATCAAGTGTCTGAGGCCGGATTTGAATTCAGGTCCTCCTGACTCCAGGGTCGGTGCTCTATTCACTGCACTACCTAGTTGTCTTTCAATTAGCTTTCACAAAGATATATTTAATAGAAAGGTATAGGAAGAACAAGAGGGGACCTACTTACTATTCCCTACATTTCTTTGGTCCTAGGGGAGTGGGCTCAGACTTGAGGTGGTTGCTACAAAGTGTCCATCCTCACTAAATTTATTTCCAAATGTAGCATAATTAATGGCTGAAGTTGTTTTATTAAAGTCAGAACAATGTCTCTGTAGACCTTCAGTTTGATATGTAGCCTGATACATCTTTCCCACACTTATTTTGAAGCCTCCCAAACACTGAGCTAGCTCTGGCAACTTATGCATCCACCTCATCATCTTTGTGAACAACCCTGGAGAGTGTACTCTTCTCCAAGGTAAGTGAGTTTTTCCACAGAATTCAAAATGGCTCCATGTACTGTGATGAAAGTTTCCATATATATGGTATGGTGCTAGCTGGTGGAGGACTTCTTTTCTTCAGTATTTATTGTCAGCCCATTAGCACAAGTAGCAGAAAATCCATCCGCACTCTGTTGCGTCTCAGCCTCAGAGGCTGCAAAGAGTGTACAATCATGTGAACAAAATGTGGCACATCAGCTCCCCCTCCACTTTGGTCCTGGCTTGTAGTTTTTTCAAATTAAATAGTTTACCATCAGTGTGGAAGATGATCTCAATGCTGTTTTCATCCTCATTGAAGGCATCACAGAAAATATGCTGAAGAACCGTACTTCATTCTGTTGATAACTGGAAAAGAGAGCATTATCCTTCATCCAGAACCTTTGCAAGCATGTCATCATGAAACTGGTGTACAATGCTGATGAACTTTTCCAGACAACCAAATTAACCATGATCCTCCACAAAGCTTTCCCAGCTGACAGTACCAAAGGCCTTGGTCAAGTCAGTGAATGTTATGTACAGACTTCTTTCCTGCTCCTGGCATTTCTCCTGAAGTTGTCAGGCAGCAAACGCCAAGTTGACTGTTCTGAGGCCCTTTCTGAAGCCCACCTGATTCCAGATGAAGGATCAGCTGATTAAGGAGGTCTCTGGCAAGGATCTTATCAGCAGTGTGATTGTTACAGGAAAGCCTATTTCCTTTATGGAGATAAACCATGAAAGTACCCTTTTCAGTCAGCTTTTGTGTGAGCAATGGACCCCTGTTCTACTGGGATGAAATCAGTCACTCTAAAGGAGCTTGATAACATTCAGTACCTGTTCTTCAGTTAGAGGTGTAGCTAGAGAGGAAATGATCACAACCTGAGACATATGATCAATGGCTTCAGCATTGATTGATGATGGTCTGTTAAGAACACTCTGAAAGTGTTCAGTCCATCTCTCTTGGATCAGGCCCTTGTCACTGACCAGTGTGACTCCATCAGCGCTGAGTAGTTGAAATGCACCAGAGGTCTTTGGCCTATATGTGCTTGGGATACTTTGAGTGACAAGATAGTGTAGTGAGGAAGGAACCCTCTGAAGCCCTTCCAAATTCCCCTGCAAACAACTTGAAAACGACCTCAAAATTGATCTAGGATCAGAGAAGCAGTATACCAGCAGAGGAGGAAAGTCCTGTCTCACTGGGGTAGAAGGGTAGCAAGGTCTGAGAGCAGCACCAGCTAGTGTCACAGCAGGAGGCCTGAGGCAGGGCCAGGGGCAGGGGTGGGGAACCTGCAACCTTGAGGCCACATGTGGCCCTCTAGGTCTTCAAAGGTAGCCCTTTGATTGACTCTAAACTTCACAGAACAAATCCCCTTAATAAAAGAATTTGTTTTGTAAAACCTGGACTCAGTCAAAATGCTGCACCCAAGGACCTAAAAGGCCAATGTGGCCTCGAGGATGCAGGTTCCCCACTCCTGGTGTCACAATTCACCAGTGAAGCCCTGACCTCCTGCAAACCAGCAGCTACCCAGGCAAGCCAACAGTCTCTGTAGCACAGCAAGTCCCCATACCAGCAGCCCTATCCCCAGCACACGCCGCTAGCCAGGCTTTGACCCCTTTGTTGACCAGTAGTGAGGCTCCACCCCAGGTCTGGCCAACACCAAGAACCCACCCCCAAGGCCTTCCCTCAGAACCCAAGTTTCCTAAAAAGTCAGCAACAGGGCCTCACCCCTGAGGCAGACCAGTAGAGAAATGCCATACCTTGGAATGTGTACAAGGAGCCCCACCTCCTAGTACAAGCCAGAGGGGAAGTGTGTACCCTCTAGTGCAAGCAAGTAGCTAGTTCCTGAATCGTAGTGAAAAATCAAAAGCAAGACCCTAAGCCCCAACACAAAAAGTTGGGGATAATGCAGGACCAGAGCCCAACTCTCACCTAAAAACAGGAAATCACTTAATACAAAAGAAAAAATGAGCAAAATACAATCCAGGGTGAAGCAAGGATGCCAATTATGAACTCTATTACTTAAAATCATACTAGAAGTATAAGCTATAGCAATGAGAATAAATCGAAGGAATTAGAATAGGCAATGAGGAAACAAAATTATGACTCTTTGCAGATAATAATAATATACTAGAGAATCCTAGACAATCAACTTAAAAATGACTTGAAATTATTAACAACGTTAGCAAAGTTGCAGGATACAAAATAAACCCACAAAATCAACATTTGTATATATATTACCAAACGGTGTCTAGCAGCAAGACATAGAAAGAGAAGTTCCAATGAAAATAACTGTAGGTTACACTTAGGAGTCTACCTGCAAAGACAAACCCAGGAGCTGTATGAACACGATTACGAAACACTTCACAGAAATACAACCAGACCTAAACAATTGGAAACATATTCATCGCTCTTGTGTAGGCCAGACCAATATGATAAAAACGACAATTCTACCTATATTGGTCTGTTTGTTCCGTGCCATACCAATCAAACTATCAAAATTTATTTTCTAAAGCTAGAAAAAATAGTAACAAAATTCATCTGGAAGAACAAAAAGTCCAGGATATCAAGGGAATCAATGAAAAACATTGTGAAGAAGGCTGGAGTCTAGCCATAACAGATTTCAAACTGTATTATAAAGTTGAAATTATCAAAAAAATTCTGGTGTTGGCTAAGAAAAGTGTAGTAGATTAGTGGAATAGATTAGACACAGATTGCATTATAGTAAATGATCATAGTAATCTGGTATATGATAAACCCAAAGATCCAAACTTTGAAACAGAAACTCATTATTTGTCAAAAATTTTTGGGGAAACTGGAAAACAGTATGGCAGAAAATAAGTCTATATTAACATCTCACACCATATACCAAGATAAGGTCAAAATGGGCACATGATTTACACATAAAGGGTGATACCATAAGTAATTTAGGAGAGCAAGGAATAGCTTATATATCAGATACATGGATAAGGGAAGAATTTATGACCAAACAAGAGATAGAGAGCATTATAAAATATAAAATAGATTATTTTTGTTATATAAAATTAAAAAGTTTTAGCACAAACAAAACCAATGCAACCAAAATTATAAGGAAAGCAGAAAACTGAGGAAATTTGTTTTGCAACAAGTAACTCTGATAAAGGCCTTATTGCTTACATATAGAGGAACGAAGTTCAATTTATAAAAACACAAGTAATTCCCCAATTGACAAACAATCAAAGGATATGAAGGGGCAGTTTTCAGACAAAGAAATAAGAACTATCTATAGTCATATGAAAAAATGCTCTATATCACTATTGATCAGAGAAATGCAAATTAAAACAACTCTGAGGTACCACTTCACATCTCTCAGATTGGCTAATATGACAAAAAAAGGAAAATGACGCATGTTGAAGGGGATGTGGAAAACTGGGACACTAATGTACTGTTGGTAGAGCATTCTGGAGAGCAATTTGGAAGTATGCCAAAAAGGCTATAAAACTGTGCATGCCCTTTGATCCAGCAATACCACTGCTAGGTCTATATCCCAAAGACATTCAATGAAAGCAAAAAGGACCTATTTGTACCAAAATATAGCAGCTCTTTTTGTGGTGTCTATGAATTAGAAATCAAGAGGATGCCTATCAATTAGGGAATGGCTGAACAAGCTGTGGTATGTTATTGTAATGACATTTCTTATAGCAAGAAATGACAAGCAGGATGATTTCAGAAAAACCTGGAAAGACTTACATGATATAAAGTGAAGTGAACAGAACCAGGAGAATGTTATACACAGTAATAGCAATATTGTTTGATGAAGAACTGTGACTGACAGCTATTCTCAGAAACCCAAGAAATCCAAGAAAATCCCAAAGGACTAGTGGTGAAGCATACTATCTGACTTCAGAGAAAGAACTGATATTTTCCCAAATGCAGACTGAAGCATGCTATTTTTCACTTTCATTCTTTTTCTTTTATACAAAATGACTAACATGGAAATATTTTACATGTTAACCTATATCTGATTGCTAACTGTCTCAAGGAGGGGACAAGGGAGGAATAGAATTTGGAACTCAATACTTAAAAAAAACTAAAACCATAGAACAAACATTAAAAGTTGTTTTAACATGTAATTGGGGGAGAAATGAAATATATATATATGTATATATATATATATATATATATATATTTTAAAGCAATCGGGGTTAAGTAACTTGCTCAAGGTTACATGACCAGTTATTTCTGGGTGTGGTGCTGAGTATCTGAGCCCGGATTTGATCCAGGTCATCCCGACACTGGAGCCGGTGCTCTTACTCGCTGAGCCACCTGGCCACCCGGCCACCCCTAAGCAATTGGGGTTAAGTAACTTGCTCAAGGTTACACGGCCAGGTGTTTCTGGGTGGGTGCTAAGTGTCTGAGCCCGGGATTCGATCTCCAGGTCTTCTCAACACTGGAGCCAGTGCTCTTACTCGCTGTGCTACCTGGCCGCCCCAGAGAAATGATATATATTAAAAACAGTTTTTTGAAAAAGAAGTGCTTGGGCTTACTACTATCAACATCCAATTGAATCTCATCTCCCTTCTTGCTGAGAAAAGAATCCTGCCTCTCTCTAAACTTCACCTATACTTTGCTTGTAATGGAGCCTTTAGGCTGCCTTCTTGGAGATAGATGAGCTCTCCTGCTCCAGGGATAAACCCTGTGGAGATCTTTCTCATTTAGCAGTTTCTGAATTTCCCCATCATTTTTGCTCAACCAATCTGGATGTTTGCAAGTATTCTGGCCCAGATGAGCAAATGCTGTTCTGTACACCACGTTTCTGAAAGCTGCTCAGTCCTCTTCTACTGCACTGTTGCTGACTGTGTGACTCAACTTTCCTTTCAGGTCAACGATAAACTGTTCACACAAGGAGAAATGCCTTTTGAAGTTGAGTCTCCTGACAGTTTTCCGTGAAGCTGCCACTTTTATTGAACACAAATATTTAGGTTGGAGAGGGTGAACCTGTGATGGATCCAGTACTCTGTGCTACCATCACCTTCATCATTCTCCCATCCTGTCTGTCTCTTCTCCTGACAAGGATGTAGTCTATTTTTTTTTTTTAAGCAATTGGGGTTAAGTAACTTGCTCAAGGTTACACGGCCAGTTATTTCTGGGTGTGGTGCTGAGTGTCTGAGCCCGGGATTCGATCTCCAGGTCTTCTCAACACTGGAGCCGGTGCTCTTACTTGCTGTGCTACCTGGCCGCCCCAAGGATGTAGTCTATTAAATGCTAATTCTTGCTACATGGATGCATCCAAAGACTCCCTACCATCTCTGATAGTCTGTGACTACTCTGACATTAATGTCACTACGAATTATAAGCTTGTCCTCTTTGGACACATTGATGATGAGGATCTCCAAGTCTTCATATTCTTGACCTCATCAGAGTTCATCAATGGCAGAGGCATATACACTAAAGATGATAGCATGGAGCTTTCCTAACCCATCACTCACTCCTTTTGGGAGGCATACAATCTTTCTGACTTAGAATGGATCTGATTGCAGAACTCATGCCTGTTTCACAGTGCTCTTCATTACGGCACCACTCTGGAAAAAGATACATTCAGCACGCTAGTGTTCATTTGCCAGCCTTGCTTCACTCAGGGCTGCTAATTAGATGCCATACCGGCTAAGTTTCCTCACAATAAGAGCTGTTCATCTCTCAGGTCTCCTGGATTTCATGTTGTCCATGAAAGTGTGCACATTCCATGCCCTGATGATGAGTGGAATAACTCTTTGCAAAAACATTTGTGTGTGTGTGTGTGTGTGTGTGTGTGTGTGTGTTTCAATCACAGAGTGGCATCCCCTGCCTTTAGCAGTAAGCAAGCCAGGGCTGGTTGAAGCAGATATTTTTTAAGGTGCCTTTTCTAGCCCTGTCCTCTCATGTGGTGAGCAGTATCATCTTTAAAAGGGCTGCTCAGATACTCAGGGGGCTGCTGAATCCTATGCTGCTTCGGTCCAGCGAGAAGACCCAATGCCCTAGGCTACCTGTGTGCAGGGTTATGGCTAGAGCTTCCAGTGTATCCACATGCCTGCTGCTTCTTCACTGGCCAGTTACCATAGGACTTCAAGATGGGTAAAGCAGTGAATTAAGGTTGATATCTTGACTTGCGTGTGAATTGATTTAAATGAGGCAGAGTTGCACAAAGTCAACAGCCTCACTCTCTCTTCCAGAGTCATCAATATCCAGTGGCAAGACAGAAATCAAGATGGTTGACACATTCCTGGGATGCAGTGGATGATCTTGGTGTCTTCTATATCTGACCAAGCTCTGAGCATTCCACAAGGCCTGCTTCAGTCACCTTCACGGCCATTGCAATAAAATTGTTCATGAGTACCCATTCTGCTGGGAAAAGTCTTCACATGCTTGGGTAGGCATCCCTCTAACTCATTAATGAGTTTGAGGCCTGTCACGGTTTTATAAGGGAGTAGCTGCTACAGCACGTGCCACAGGTGAGAAATAGGTGAGAAGTGGACACCCAAATTGGGTGGACATCCTTGAAAAGGGCTCAGCAAGTCCTCCCATCAGAGGTAGTGGTCCTCCATGAACATCCCATACACCTCAACTGAACGAACTAGGTATGTGGTCAATCCCTGTTTTTGAACTTGTTTTATTGATTTTAGCAACAGGAAGCATAAATGTTGAAATTCTTCCACATAAAATGGAAACCTGAAGATTAAGCCTCCAGAAATGTGAAAATTGGCTCCTACATAATTGATCATCAAACATTTGGTCATTGGAGCTAAAGCTTATAACCTACCTTGAATTTTCTGTTTGTCTCTTGCCTCTAGCAAAGACCGTGGGATTTTTGTCAGCTGCAAACAGACTGGTATTCAATAGGACTGCTGCATCTATTGTTACTTTGGATAAAGTACCAAGGGATGATTAGCTAGTCAGATTGATCTATTGGCTGAATATTCCTGGAGCTGGGAGGTGGGAAGCAATTCATAAGTTGGAGCTGATTGCTCTTAAATAGTTATTTCTTGTTGAAAGTTGCTTTTTTATTCTCTGTGGCAATAACCACAGAACATGCAATCTGTTAGTATATCTCATTTCATTACATTTCAGATTTTAAGTGCTCTTGTAGCCTCATATATAAATCACTTATAGTTTGGTATGACAGTTACCGTTAGCAATTGCGGTGTGACAACATAATTGACAAAGCTGCATTATGCCGGTAAGTCACTTCTCCATAGACTGCAATTCTAGGTTGTTTTGTGGCTGTGTTTGGCCATCACTTTGCTACCTTGACAGAAGTGTTAGACTAACGACAACAAAAGCTTACAATTGCATAATCTCAGAGCTGGAAAGGATCTTAGAAACATCCTGTGCAATATCCCTTACAAATGGTCATCCAATCCTTGCTGAATGACCTCCCTCAGGATCTTTTGGAGTAGCTCATTTAATTAATCATTTAAGTGACAGGCATTTAGTAAGTGCCTCCTATGTGATAGGTTCTGTACTGGGAATGAAAATACAAAACAATGTAATAATCTGGTTCTCCTTTCACTTTGGGACAGTTGTAATTATTAGAAGTTGGTCCTTATATCTGACAGGCTGCCTCTCAACACCTTCACCAACTGTTTCACCTTCTGCTCTCTGGGAGCAGAGTAGGTCTGAATAACCCGGAGTCTCTGGTCCTACTCTCCTGGGACAATCTGCTATTACACAATTCTGGAACACTGAAGACTTCAACTCCATCCAGCTCTAATAAGGATTGACTACTGAAACTCTTCCGAATGACAGTTAGAAATCTGCCTCTCTCATCCTGAGTAGTCTTTCCTGCTTAATTTTTTAAAACCTCCCCTTTTGCTATTGACCCATACTCCCTGACTTTTTCATCCTACCAGTGAGGTAAGGTAGGTATTGGAAAGGAGTTCCCACTATGTGTGCTGACCAGCACATTGCACCATGAGACTGTGGAAGCCAGGGAGACCACATATGACTCTGTGCCTATACCCTCCAATTCTGTGCATAGCTGTGAGTTATCAATAAAACATTCTAACCTATCTCATTGTTCCCGGATGACATTCATCTGAACTCCACCCTATATTTGCATGACAAAGTCAAACCTTTCTTTCAGATGACAGGCTTTTAAATATTTGAAGATTGTAAACATGTTTCCCCTCGGGCTTATTTTGTTCAGGCTAACTATACCCAGTTTTTCAACCATTTTTTTATGTTGTGGTTTTCAAATACCTTACCACTTTGGTGACTAAATTCCAGTTTGTTAATGTCTTTTTAAAAAATAGTTACAATAAATACATTGTTTCAGATGTAGTCTAATTAGGAGAGAGTCCAGGATGATGATAACCTCTATCATCCTAAACATTATGCTCCCATTAATGCAGCCCTATATTATATTTTTTTTAATTTTTGTTTTTTGGCAGCCATGTCAAAGTGCTGGCTCATTAAAACTCTGTTTGGTTTTTTAAAATGAGTTTTTGTATAGCCAAAGTGTTATACAAAGAACTTTTGTAAAGCCAAACCCTGCCCTTTATTGTACTGTTGATTTTTGGAACTCATGAATAGGACTTTATTTTCATCTCTATTACATTTCATCTTTTAGACTCATCTCACCATTTAAGCCCTTCATTCTCTTTTTGGATCCCCTTTTTTTTCATCCAATTCATTAGCTATTCCTCTCATTTTTGTATTTGATCCAAAATGGATAGCTATGCCATTTATGGTAAAAATGTTCACAGAACAGGGCCAAGGACAGATCCCTATTGTTCATAATCAATGTCCCTATTGTTTGTACTTTAATACACCCTAGGCCCAAACTTGTGGTGTTTCATAGTCTTCTCTTTAAATAGGCCAAACGCCAGTCAGACAAATGGGATTCTATATTTTATTCAATAGGGGAAAATTATCATATGAGAAATTTATTTCAGCAAGAGTGGATCGAATGTAGTTTTAAATTGCTGAAAGTTTTATACTTGTTTTGATTAAATATTTCCTATGGTCAAAGGAGAGGGTTCTACCTACCCCCATCTCAATGTAATCAAAGAAGGCCCAAATAGCAAAGTATAAAGTAGGTGTTAAGGAAGTTTTCTACAACTTCACTACAATGTGCGAATACATCTCTAATTAATTTGAAAAGATTATAGGGGTTTGGCCATTGGATAAAGGCATATGTTACCCAATAGGAAACATCTTGTGATTGGTGGAGAGAATAAATTGTACCTTTTGGGCCTAAGTATAAAAACAGCAAGTCTGTTTAGGAGTTTGCCATTCAAGATGTGGAAGATTCCAGTTTAGGAGTTAAAGATTCCAGGTTTAATATTTGGAGTCAGAAGAGCAGTTTCCTAAGAAGGAATTGGTCTCCTGTGCTATCCTTCCTCCCAAACATTGACTGTGTCATCAGAGAAACTATATCAATAGGTCACAAAGCATCCATGTGGTAAAGAGAAATTACATCTATGTGTTATGAGGGCTGTCTCCCATATGTTGCATGGGGGTGGTGCTGTGAGGCTCAAAAGAAGAATAGACATATCTAGTGTCTTCTCCCCCACTCTTCTGCAAGGGAGACTTTGATTCCTGCCAAGAGTAGAAGCAGGAGGTTGGGGTACAGTATAGAATTATATCTGTCTGCTCCCTTAAATGTTTTTAGTCTAGGGGATGTGATTTTCAGGTTCAAACTAACTTCTAATCACTAATTAATGGAGGAAAAGGACCCCAAACTTTATAACTGAAAGCTTGTCCCTTTTCCCACCCAATACCTATTCCAAAATGAACACATGTAGCATTTAGCAAAAAAACCCATTTATCCAATTCAATAGCAAAATAGAACTCAGAAAAAGTACATACACACATGCACACACATATACATATACACTCATATACATACATGTATATGTATATGAATGTATACCAGACAAAGCAGAGTGAAGGAGCAAGGCAATTCAGCTCAACCAAGAGATAAATCCTAGATCTTACCCAAAAGGAAATTCCTGGAAGTTTCTGGTATAGCAACTTGGGGACAGTGATATGATAGAGACTGCTAGCTCCTCTCATGTCACTTTCTTCCTAGAGTCTTTTCCTTCAGCAATCTGAGGTGGGGTTAACATCCTCCATCTTCTCTTGAAGCTGGAAGTTGGGAGTATCCAAAGTTGGAAGATTCAGTGACTTGAAGAGAACTGAAGAACTCTACTCTCTCTTCTTCTTGTCAACTCTGTCCTATCCTTTGGGCAGGCTCAAGACATTGATCTCCACCAGTTAGAAGAGAGTCCCACACCAATGGGCTTGAGGACTGGGGTTATATATGGACTCCAGAAAGGAGAAGATCCTGGCAAGCCAAATGAGAATCCTGCTCCGCAGAGAGCTTCACCAAAGAAGAGTAGTGTGAGAAGACTATAAAGAGAGAAAGGATTTTGAGGTTATGTAGTTCTGCAGTACTGGGGATTGTGAGTTACCTATTGCCACATCCTACATGTTTATCTCACTTCCATTGTACTTTAAGTTTGAGTCCACACTTCCCATGGATGTTGGATATGTGTGTGTGTGTGTGTGTTTGTGTGTGTATGTGTGAGTGTGCCCAGGATTTTCCCCGGAATGTTTTGTACCGATTATTCTAACTATAACATCTTAGTAAATGTGTTAGCTAAAAGCTAATTGAGTCTCCTAGCTGATAGTTCATGTGAAGCATATTTATAGGGACTCTGAGCTACAGGAATAGGAGTCCATAGGTTTACCTTTAAAAAGCACCTTATGGTAGCACTTTATCCATTACACCAAGCTCCACATGGGCAAAAGGAATACTGTAGGGCCAATATGCCAGGGAAAGTTTCTGGGCTTTTCCAGGGAGTAGAAAACACTTCTCTAGGCCACATGTTATCTAGTGAGATGGGAAACTTCATGGGTCTCACTTTTCTGGTGAGGGGGTGTGCTTTTCTGGACCAGGATTTGGCCTGGAAAGTGGGAACTATCCCAGGACAAGGGACCATGCTTCTTTGCACAGAAGATGTATTTCTTTAAACCCATTGTTGCTTGGGGCGAATAATAGACCATTACATCACCTCTCACAAAACTCTTCTGGTGGCCATCCCCCTCTGTTCTGCATCAACTTATCCTATGTTTTCATGGACATTTCTGTTAAACTTACAGTTTCACTAAAAAAAATTCCTCTTAATTCCTCTTAATTACCTACTGAGATTGTCAACTCATTTGGTTCGGCCTGGAGGTCCCATCTTGCCAAATATGAGAAGAGCAAATATCCATTAACACGTTAAAGGAAAGTGTCACGTTCAAAGTATGATAGACTCAGCCTTGGCATGGACCTCAGAAGACACCTGTTCTAACCTGCTTTTGAACAAAAATTCCTTTTATGACATTACTGGCACATAATTATTAGCCCCTATGTGGAAAACCTTCAGGGAGCATGAGCCCACTACCTTCCTATGTACGAGGAGGAAGAAAATGATCATTTATATAATGCTTACTATGTGCCAGGTACTATATAAAGCCAGGTGCTTTACAAATATTAGCTCATTTGATCTTCCCAAACAAGCCTTCCAGATAAATGCTGTTATTAGCTCCTTTTTATAGTTGAGGAAACTGAGTCAAGTAGAGGTTAAATTATTTGCCCAGGATTCTAGAGCTAGTAAGTATTTGAAGCTGGTTTTGAACCCAGGCCCTCTTGACTCAGATCCAGTGCTCTATTGACTGTACTATCTAGCTGCCTTCCAAGGTAACTTGTTCCATTCCTGAATAGTTCTAATTGTTAGAACATTTTTTCTTACGTAGAGCACAAAATGACCTCGTTACAACTTCCTTGTTTATTGATGACTTTTGTTTTGATTTAGAAGAAAGAAAAAACACACAAAAAAATCACCAACGCAGTATATTCCACTCATTCAGTTGAGCAAAAAAAGTACAAGTGTTGTCAAATGGCAATAGATGTATCTTTATGGGAATGAAATTTGTCAGGAGAGGTATACACCTTAACTTCAGCAAGTTAGTACCAGTGATATCCTTTGTATTTGATCAGAATTTTGTTTGCCATTTAATGTTGTCTTCATTTACATAGCTGTCATCAGTGTGTATATTTTGGCTCTGCCTTCTTTCTTCTTGTAAAGTCTTCTCTCTTCCACTTGGCCACCTTTTTCCATACTTGAAGATATTTATCACTTGTATTCTTGAATCTTTTTTTTCTCTCCAGGTTAAACATCCTCTGGGATATGTTGCCTTGGAAATTTCCATTGTCTTCCCTCAAAACATTTTAAATCGATTTAAACCAGGCATTCTCTCAAATTCCTCCCTTTATCTTCATTCGCAATATAATTACCCTAGTTTGGGACCTCATCAATTCTTACCCAGACTATTTCAGTAGCCTTCCAAATCGATGTCCCTACCTCATTTCTTCTTCCCTCTCTAATCCATCCACCACACAGGTGCCAAAGTGATATTCTTAAAGTACAGGTCTGACCATGTCAGTCGTCTACTCAAAGAACTCTAGCGAATCAATACTGCTTTTAGAATTAAAAAAAACAAAACAAACTTTGTACCAGTGTCATTTATATTCATCCATGCAGACTACTACATTACAACATTAGGCCACAATTTGCTGAACTATTCCTCATATTTTGCCCCAGATTTTTATCATGAAGAATTCTGTGAACATTGTACAAATGCATCTTTTCTGGCTGTCAGCAAGCAACCTTATTTAGTTATTGTGCTAGTAGTGGGATCCATGTCAAAAAATATGAGCAATTTAGTAACTTTTCTTGAATAATTCCAAACTGTTTTTCAGAAACAGTTGAACCAATTCACAGCTCCACCAATAGTGAGCTAGCCCTTGTATCTTCCCATAGCACCTCCAGAAATGTTTTCACATCTTTTCCTATCATTGCTGGCTTGTATAATGTGATACTTCAGGAATTGTTTTAATTTGCATTTCTTTTCTTATTAGCGATTTAGAATTTTTTTCAGATATTTCTTTGTACTGCTTTTTCCCCCTAAAAATAATTTACATTAGTAGCTTTTAAAACTAGGTCAAAATGGAGCTGTTTTAAATGCATGCCAAATTTTCTCATTTTTATTTCTTCCAACCTGACGTTGATTTTAGTCTTGTTTTAATAGGATAATGGCCTAACTGTATGCACTCAAGTGATGCAGAGATGACTCCTATAATGGTGACCAGTAATTTCCTGTCTACTAAGACCTAGTACTTTCATTTTTTGGCATGTTGTTCTATGCTTGCCATGTTTTTAAGGTCAATTATAGACATGAACTATTTGTACTCCAAACATCATCTAATGACCAAGTCAACATAATGCTAGAGAACGTAAATCACATCAATAGTGGCATTCCCACATCAATGAAATCAAAAGATAGAAAGAAATTGTAGGTACATAGGAGGATTGCTCATATGTTCTCCCAGGAGAAGCAAACAAAAAGTAATTTGATGGAATTGGTTTTATTGTGTTATCTTTAGACAGGTAACAAGAAATGTCATTTTAGGGGATATTTTCTCTTATCACATCAAAGTGCTTGTGATGAACATAATCAGAGCACTATTAAGACAATTGAAAAGCTTTTGCAATTCTTAAATACCAGCTTTACCTTCTAGACCCAGCTCCTAGTCTATTTACAGTACCTGTCCAAGATAGAAAAATATGTAGAAATAACAATCTAATCGTTCATTAAACATTATAATCTACATATGTATGCATGTATATGCATACATACGACTTGTATGTATGTGTATACGCACATTTTACAGATGAGGAAACTGAGACCCGGAGAGGTGGAGTGATTGTCCAAAAATGCATGGTCATGGCAGAGAAAGATGTGAATTTCCCTGAGATAAGAATGCCTGAGAATAGACTTTCTCAACCCAAGCAACTGGAGCACTGACAGGTAATTTTTTCAGGATCTCATGGCAGAAGCAGATATATGCTTGCCCACAGGGCCTTGGAGGGTAGTTCATGGAAAATACTTCTGAACCCCAAATCCATATGCACAAAAAAGAGAGAAAGCTTCAGAGTCACAAAGATCTGAGTTCGAGTCTTTACGCTGATAGTGGATAAATGTGGACCTGAGTAAGGCTCTGAGTGGCCCCTAGAATTCTCTAAAGTGAAAAATGGTGGAACAATTGCTAATCAGCATTGATAGTATCGAGGCAGTTTTCTCACTGGGATCTTCCCTATACCAGTGAGATTATAGGTCTGGAATATAGACATACACATAATGACATCTCAGCTCTATGGACTGTCCATCCAACTGCTTGTGTAATCTTAACAGTAGGTGTTCTTCATCCCCTTATTATTGATTTTTTTATGCATGTGGATAATTAGATTGCTATTTTTTTTAGTGGTTCTGAATTTCATTTAGAAGGCTCTAGGACATTCTATGGCTTGATGCAATGAACAGTGTCACTGGCACACAAGAACATCTGGAGAACCTCTTCATTTCTAGGATTTCCTCTTGCATATGGACTGTGTCTTCCATGATAGAAACAGGCACCTTTGGCAAACATATGCCTCTCTGTTACACATTTTGCTTGAAATTAGTCTTCAGAGGACCATCAAACAAAGTTATCTTTGTTTTTATCTATCAAGGAGTCTTGTGTGATATTGATATATGCATGGGAGATGAAGGAGAGCCTTTCAGGTGGTATATTTCTCCATTAAAACAAATGCTTTTTGACAGTCAACTAACAATTAAAATTCAGATAAGAAATCTGTCTTATGATAAAATATGAGTATTCCACAAAAGCATGGAGGGCCATAAAAGATGTAAACTCACGGTCAGAAGAAAACTTGCCCACAAAGAAGGGAACATGCTCTTCTGTATATGGATGTCTGTTGCTATGCACAGGGTATATATTATGCATGGAGTGCAGATGGTGAGGTCCTGGCAGCACTGCAGTGATGCTGATTGGCTATGTCATTTCTAGTCATAAAATTCACAAACACTGTGCCACTAGTGCTGGCAAATCAGAAGAAAAATCTTCAGTTAGATCATGTGTCCAGATTTTACCTTTGGAAAATATGGTCACCACAGGCAAGTCAAGAACTACTGCAATCTCCCCCAACCCATTTTTACAGTTTAAATGACCACTGATGCTACTAAGGTTAAATGGTTGTTGCCTTCTACGTGCCTTTCAGTTATGTCCCCTCCATTTTTTGCTTGTGTGAGTAAACTCCTGGTGTGAAAATTCCCTTCATTAATGCAGATTGTCAACTCATTGGAAATTCATAGTCATCATATTCATACTCCACTCATATTCACACTCACAAGCAGTATGTGTTAGAGGCATTACTAGAAACCAGGTCCTTCTGACTTCAAAGTTTACTCCCTCCCCCTACACCATGCTGTTTCTTGACATTTATATAGCCCCTTACTATCGGCAGTGCATTGACATATCTAACTCGTGACTAAGAGCCTGCCATACACCCTGCCCCCACAGACTCTGGGCTCACCTGGGCCAGGTAAAAACTCAATAGACCTTGAATCTGAGTTTCCACAGAAGTGGATAAAAGGAATTCCTAGCTCTCATGCATATGCTCAAGGTACAAATATGGGTATTAGATATGGGGAAGCTTTTACTTTACCGTGCAGAAAATGCAATGAACTCACAGGAACCTGTAAGGAGATACAAAAAACTCAGTAAGAGCTCAAAGGTTTTACAGGAATTCACAAGCAGATTCAGAACACACATACAGACACAGACACACACATGCACACAGCATTCAGATGGACCATAAATTTCCTTTCATCACAAGGACACTTCATATTTGGGGGCTATTGAACAAGGAACACCCCAGACTGGCACTGATTAAATCCCACTGTTAATAGTGGGAGTGTGTATGTATGTATGCATGTATACATGTACACATGTGTGTATGTATGTGCACGTGAGTGTGCATGAGTGTGTATGTGTGTGTATGTGAGTGAGTGTATGTGCACATGAGTGTGTGTATGCACATATATATGTGTGTGTACATTTGTGTGAGTGTGTGTGTGTGTGTGTGTGTGTGTGTGTGTGTTGAAAAGTGGCCCCTTCATTGATCCTCCATGTGGGTGATTTTCTTCTTTATCTAAAAAGCATTCTATTCAGGAAATCCTTTTCTTTATACAGAAAGTCAACTTTCCAAACTTAAACTCAGGAACTCTCCAACTGGCAATCATTCACTAGGCACCCTCAAGGCTGACATTGCCCAGGAAATTTTACTACTGTGGTTAGAAGGCTAGATTCTGGAAATATGCTGCTTAGGAGATTGAATGATTTCTCCCCTCTCTCCTTTCTCTAATTAGGAAGTTTGGGTTCAGGACATTGCCCATGAATTACCCTCTTAGGCCATGAGGGGACTTACATGTCAGCTTTTACCATGTGCTCCTAAAGGGCTTTGATCAGTTCTCTGGCTGCTGACCTCTCTTGGTCTGGTACAATCACTGTCTGGCACTGTCAGGCCATGTGCAAGTGTAAGCCTCTATCTGACTTGTGTGATCTTGGACAAGTCACAACTTCTATGAATCACAGTTTTTTCATCTATGTAAAGAGAGTATTGGCCTAGATGAGCTCTGGGCTGCCTTCTGGCTCCAAATCGATGATTCTATGATTCCTAGGTAGTCAGGTTAGATTAGAATACATTCCATGGAGCTTGAGTGGAGATGTACTCAGCAGCCCTGGATGATTCTGGTTGGTCACTTGCTCTGACTCAGGGCCTAAGGACTCAGGCATTTTGGGGTGAAGGGGCAATCCCTTTATTGGTTCCTTGGTCCTGTATTGGTGGCAAGGGGTACCTATATCACGAGGGCTAGCCATTGGGGGTGGCCAGGTAGCACAGCGAGTAAGAGCACCGGCCCCAGAGTCGGGATGACCTGGGATCAAATCTGGGCTCTGATACTTAGCACCACACCCAGAAATAACTGGTCGTGTAACCTTGAGCAAGTTACTTAACCCCAATTGCTTAAAAAAAAAAGAGGGCTAGCCATTGATCCTGGAAGAGCTACTGACTCAGTAGACTTTAAAATGGGAGACAGCTTTTGCTCTGTCTGTCTGTCTGTCTCTGTCTCCATCTCTCTCTCTCTTTCTGTTTCCTTCTTCCTTCTAGAAAGTGAATCATATATGACTACCACCCTGGGAAGTCCTATGAGGGGTGGGGAGAAGGTGAAAAGTCTATTCTGCAATCTTGTATAATACTTCAAGTTTTAAAGTTTTAATTTCAACCTCTTGGGAGAATATAACATTAGTTATAGGTTATTTCTGTTTGTTTAAAGACTTTGTTAATGGGTGTACAATTAAGAGTATCTTGTAGTAAGCAATTTTTTTTTGGTAGAGAGGAAATAGATAACTATCCCATATCGCTCATTTACATTGTACATTGAGTACTTCTGTTTTGGGGGGATATCATAGGCATGAGCCAAGCCTAAGTTTTAAGTGATTCTTACTAGAGGTCCCAGGTGGGAACCATAACGAGGCAGATAATTCTAGAAAAAAGACCTCATCCTTTCTGTAGAGGGCCAGTATCTCCCAGGACTTACCCTAGTATAAAGAGTACTAGATCTGAGGCCAGGAAGATATCTTCCTGAGTTCAAATCTGACCTCAGACACTTACTGGCTGTGTGACCCTGTAAAGTAAGCTGGAGAAAGAAGTAGCAAACCACTATAGTATCTTTGCCAAGAAAACCCCAAATGGGGTCATGAAGAGTCCAACACGACTGAAATAACTGAACAAGATGGGTGTTAGCTTAGAGGATAGTCCTAGTGGAGAATTTGGGGAGAGGAGAGTACCCCAACTCTCCCAAGTCAAACAGAGTATTATAATATTTGTGTATTTCTGTTATAAATCACCATAAATAAGTAGGAGTGGATAGTGGGGAGGAAGGTGAAAAATTGTCTTCCTGTCTCAATTTGCATAGAATTCTTGGAACTCTGGTGTTCAGGAATAAAAGGATAAGGAAAAAATTTGAAAAGATCTAAACTGGGTAGAAAGCAGGCTGTTGTTCTGCCTTACAGGTTGTCAAAAAGGAACATCTTCTACAAATACAGTCCAGCTTTCTAAGGTCAGTCAGCCATTTCAGAGTCACCTCTTGTCACTGGAAACTGATTAGGATCTCCACCTGTCAATGTGGCTCTCCAGACTCTAGAGGGGGAGGGGCATGTTCAAATTGATCATTGGGAAACCCATAATCAACTACACCTTGAAGGTTTATTATCCGAGGTCCATTCTAATCCCAAATTTATCCTGTGCTCACATATCATCACCAACAAGTATTTGTTGGGCAGGCACTGTGCTAAATTCTAGGAATATAAAAAAAGTCAAAAAAACACAGTCAATTGGGTTCAGCTTGGAGTGGGAACATCAAGCTGTAACTATATATCATGGGGAATTCTGGACTTTGGAGAGCAGTTACTGGACACTTTCCAAGTGGCCTTTGAGCTAAAATTCACATCCAGTGGTTGTATTCAGGGGCACAGAGGTTGATAGGGGGATGAGGTTGCTTAGAAGCTTGTAACTATCCTATTACACTTATCCAATTGACAAAGTGAGATTGCCCCCTAAAGAAACCCTCTGTTTTCATCATTTCTACAATTTAAAAATGCATCTCATTTACTTTTATCTCATTTAAAAAACACTTAGTTTTTTTCACTTTTCTCAAATTTTGTCTTGCTTTTATTGGTACCTTTCATTTTGTATATTATTTTCCATTCCAAATATACTCTTTCCCTCCATCCCCATCCTTGACAAGTTATCTTTTGTAATAAAAATGAAAAAGGATAGAAGGGGCTGGATCTGTGATTTCATTGGTACAGGCAACTTCTGGGTGAGGAAACTTCCTCTATCAGTGTAGATTAATATCTTATTTGCAACTTTTTGCAATCTTTTTGTTGAGTCTTTTTCAGTTGTTTCTAACTGTTCATGACCCCATTTAAGGTTTTCCTGGCAATGATACTGCAGTAGTTTGCTATTTCCTTCTCCAGCTCTTTTTACAGATGAGGAAAATGAGGCAAGCAGGGTTAAGTGATTTGCCCAAGGTCACATAGCTAGTAAGTAAGTGTCTGAGGCCAGATTTGAACTCAGGAAGAGGAGTCTTCCTGACTTCAGACCTGGCTATCCACTGTACCACCTCGCTGCACACTTTTAGTCTTACAGAATTGCTTATAGTACTGAGATGTTATCAGCAGTCACATAGCCAGTATGTGTCACAGGCAGGACTTGAACCGTGTCTCCCTGGCTTTAAGACCAATTCTCTACCCACTATGTTATACCACTGGTCTTAAAAAAAGGAGGGGGGGGCAGAGTCAAGATGGTGGAGTCGAAGTAGGGCCTCCAAGTGCCTCTGGCTTCCACCTTCCCCAATCAATGTAAAAAGGGGACTCTGAACAAACTTTGGAGATGCAGAAACCACAAAATGACACAGAGAAGCTAAACTGCCACTGAGGACAGCCCAGCAGGCCAGCAGGAATTGGCCAGCACCCAGCCCACCCCCACCCCTAGGCTTTAGCCCCAGGGCGGGCCTGACCAGCTGCCAGCAGGAGGGACTCCAGATCAGCAGCAGCTGTGGCCATTTCCAGAGTTATCAACACATAGATGCAAGGACAAAGTGAGACTTTGGGACCCAGTAAGTGGGGGTGCATAGGCTTTTGCCCCCTGGGGCGAGAAGCAGCTGAGATGCCAGCAAAGCCAGAGCACCACGTGGCAGCTTCAGCTCCCGGCCTGCAGAGTATAGGGGGACCAAGCCACCTGTCTGAGGGGTAATCTCTCTTGCTTTAAGCTGCTTGGATATGGATTACAGTCTAAGGTGGAGGTCCTGGGGTGTGTGACCAGCTTGCCAGAGCATGTGGAGGCCTCAGAGAGGGCACCCATCTAATATCTCCAGCAGCTGAGAAAACCCCAGTGTTTGGGATGAAAGCTCCCCTGTTGGGGTGCAGAGTCCTACTGTGGCAAAAAGCCCAGGGGTCAAGTGACTGAGGGGCAACATGACCAGGCAAAGGAAACAAAGCAGACAGAAGATTCCAACATTTGACTCCTATTTGGGGGACAAAAAGGAGCAAAGCATGGAACAAAGGAGCAAAGCATGGAACAAGATGAAGACAGTGAAGTCAGAACTCCTGCACCAAAAGCTTCAAAGGAAAATACGAGCTGGTTACAGGCCATAGAGGACCTTAAGAAGCAGATAAGAGAAGTGGAGAAAAAACTGGGAAGAGAAATGAGAACAATGCAAGAAAATTACAAAATGTGAATCAACAGCCTGACTGAGGAAAATCAAACCTTAAAAAATAGACTAACTCAAATGGCAAAAGAGGCTCAAAAAGGCCATGAGAACAAAAATGCCTTAAAAAGTTGAATTTGCCAGATGGAAAAAGAGCCTCAAAAGCTCAATGAGGAGAATCATTGCTTCAGAATTAGATTGGAGCAAATGGAAGCTAATGACTTTATAAGAAATCAAGACGCTGTTAAACAGATCCAAACAAATAAAAGAATAGAAGGCATTGTGAAATATCTCATGGGAAAAACCACTGACCTGGTAAATAGATCCAGGAGAGATAATTTAAAAATTATTGAACTACCTGAAAGCCATGATCAAAGTAAGAACTTAGAAATCATCCTCCAGGAAGTTCTCAAAGAAAACTGCCCTGATGTTTTAGAACCAGAGGGCAAAATAGAGGTTGAAAGAATCTATCGATCACCTCCTAAAAAAGATCCCAAAAAGAAAACTCCTAGGAATATTATAGCCAGGTTCCAGAATTCCCAGATTAAGGAGAGAATATTACAAGCAGCCAGGAAGAAACAATTTGAATACTGTGGAAACACAATCAAGATAACCCACAATCTGGCAGCTTCTGCACTGAGGGATCGAAGGGCTTGGAATATGATATTCTGTAGGTCAAAGGAGCTGGGATTAAATCCAAGAGTCACCTACCCAGCAAAACTGAGTACTATGTTTCAGGGGAAAATATGGTCATTCAGTGGAATAGAGGACTTTCAAGCATTCTTGCTGATAAAACCAGAGTTGATTAGAAAATTTGTCATTCAGATACAAGAAGCAAGAGAAGCATGAGAAGGTAAACAGGTAAAAGAAATCATAAGGAAAACTTATCAAAGTTGAACTTTTAACATTTGTACATGGAAAAACAATAATTGTAACTGATGAAACTTTTCTTAGTATGAAAATAGTTTCAGGGAATAGAAATATATAGATGTCTATGTGTGTATATATATGTGTTTACAGGTATACATAGATAGAGGGCACAGGACCAATTTAACAGGAAGGGATGATACTTAAAAGGCTAAATTAAGAGGTGAGAGAGGAATATAATAAGTGGAGATGGGGAGAGACAGAATGGGGTAAACTATCTCCTATAGAAGAGGCAAGGGAAAATGGTTACAATGGAGGGGAAGAATAGGAAGGCAAAAGGGAATGGGTCAACCTTATTCTCATTGAATTTGGCTTGGGGAGGGAATGAAATACCCACTAAATAGGATATCTCACCCTATAGGAGAGTAGGGGGGAAGGGGATGAGAGGGGGGATGATGGAAGGGAGGGCAGCCTGGGGGGGAGGGAAGTTGGAAGCACCCACTTTTGAAAAGGGACGGGATTAAAGTAGAGAATAGAACAAGTAGGAGGTGGGATAGGAGGGAGGGAAATATAGTCAGTCTTTTACAATATATCTACTATGTTACTGTTTTGCATTAGCTACACATGTACAACCTATACTGAACTGCTTGTCTTCCCAGTAAGGGTGGTGACAAGGGAGGAAGGGAATGAATCTGGAAATCAAAGTTTTAAAATCGAATGTTTAAATATATATATTATTAATATTATTTTACATGTAATTGGGAAATAAGATATAAAGTCACTGGGGCATAGAGATCCACCATGCCCTACTGGAAAAGTCGAAAGGGGTATGGGAGAAAATATGGGAGAGAGCAGATTGGAGGAGGGGATATCCAGTGGGACTGCTATTTTGGGGCGGTGGGTAGGGGAAAAACGGGGAGAAAATTTGGAACTTAAAATCTGGCAGAAATGAATGATGTAAATCAGAAGTTAATAGAGCATTTGAAAAATGAAGATTAAAAAAAAACGGAGGGGGGCAGACAGTTTAGTAAAACCAATTAATACCGACATCAACCAGTATGTCTGCTAGCATATGCAATATTCCATGCCCATAGTTGCCTCTTCCTCTGTTGAGAAAGGAGGAAGGTGAATTTTCTCACTTCTTCTCTGGGTTCAGGCTTGGTCATTATAATTATACAGCATCAAGTTTCTTTTTCATTAAGGAACCATAGGTGAATAAAGGAGTGATAGTAGTTATTTCCTGTAAATTCCACCTGCTGACCAATTATGACAGACATTAAAAATTTCATCAACCCTGACTTGTAAGCTTTTCATGAGCACTAGGTAAGAGATTTTGTGGTAAAACTCATGGCTCTGCCTGGGTACCTAACAAATGGGATTCTTTCCCAAGTGGCATGTCTTGCTCAGTGTAAGAGAAAATTCCTCATGAAGCACCATTTTTTTTTCCCTCTTGGAGGAATCAGTTGAAGACTCACAACACAATCCAAGTACTCAGAAGAGAAGATCCTGTTTACTGCAGTTGTCAGCAGAACACAATGCTTCATATGGTAGAGAAAAGTGGCCTTTGTTTAACTTTTTTCAGAGTTAGTGGATAAGACCCAGGAACACACAGAAAGGATACTGTATACCTAATTTAAGTGAAGGGAGAGGTCCCAGGAAAACAGGAAATGTAGGCCTGCTGCTCCTGCTTTGGGATTTTTTTCAGATGAAAATTAGAAGGCATTTAGTTATAGAATTTATTCCCAGAGTACAATTATATACAGTTGCATGAATCCCTCAAAGTGTTTTCCGTAGGTTGTAAAGCAAGGATTAGTCCTTGTTGGGTTTTTAATGTATCTGCCACATTTTTTTTTAAACTATTAGCTTCTTATAATGTACTGGTTACCTTAATAAACCTAGTTCTTTAATCCTTTTACCCTTGTGTCTAATTCTTTAGCATAAAGAATTAATATAGGAAACATGCCAACCTAAGCATGTTTTGCCCCCAATTACATGTTATTCTTTTTAAGTTTGTAGCACATATAAAAGGAGACTGCAGAAAATTGCCCCATTTCCCTTAGAGGTTTATTAAAATGCTAAATTAAAGGTCTTTGGCGTCTTAAGGAAATTTAATCTTCTAGTTGGTTTTTCCCTCATTTTGCTGTTTGTTTTAGCAAAGAGGAGTCATGTGTGACAATCTCTTTATATATTTCAATTTTTAATTAATGTTCCAGATCTCTCTATAAAGCTTTAACATGTGTTCAAGTTTATAGATCAAGGTCTCTTGACTTATATGAAGCTTGTCTCCAATTTGGCTCATTGCTACAATATTAGAAAGTAGTATAGTAATTAATAATAATACTCATAATAGTTTGTACATTTTCTCTTTTAAGGAATTAGAAATACTTTACCAAAATGACTTAATGACGTCTCACATCATTGTTGCTTTTGGATAAACATTCAAATTCCCATTAACTGATGAGGAAAAGGAAAACAATAAGTGAGAATATTTCATATATATCAAGTAAATGAAAAAAGTAATAATTTGATTTTCCCATTTTCTTTTCATATCTGCTGAGCTCCATATAATAGTCTACATAGGGTCCCAGCCTGAAAACTGGCAGCAGAATACAAACAGAATAAGAGGGAGACAGAGAGAGACAGAGAGAGACAGAGAGACAGAGACAGAGAGAGAGACAGAGAGAGAGAGAGAGACAGAGAGAGACAGAGAGAGAGAGAGACAGAGACAGAGAGACAGAGAGAGAGAGACAAAGAGAGAGAGAGATTTTCTTTACAACTATAGAGTCTGGGGGGTTCCAAGGTTCTTGGTCTCTACTGACATGGAGTCTTTGTACTCTGAGGCATAAGAGCAGACTTAGAGTCACATGTAGAATTTTTGTGCCTGGGTCAAGGACTGGGGGGAAAGGGCGGTTTTGATTAAGGCTGGGAAGGAGGTGTGCCTCAGGATACCACAAGATTGTTTTATTGCTGAAGGACTAATGGCTGTGGAAGCAGCAGGCAGGGAGCTGGGGGAGGAAACGTGTGGCCAGAGAAGGAGGAGGTAACTTCTGGGATGGTGTTGTCAGCACTAAATTTCAATGACCTAGGTAAAAAGCCTGATCACTGCACCCTAGTTACAGCTCTGACATTTAGGATTATTATAAAGCCAAGTACATTCATTTAGTTATTGAGTAGAGGAGATGAGGCCCTGGGATTTCTGAACTGAGTGCTCAGGATGGTTAGGCTAGCTCTTGATGGGGAGGAGACACTGAATACAATCCAGACCTTTAGAGACTTCTTCTCCCCATTAATGTTCTCTTACTCTTCCAATTTCTGATGTGGAAATGTCTATGTTTGGGGAATGTGAAGGCTCAGCCAGAACACCAAGAATTTCACTGAGGCCTCTGGGGAGCCAGTCAATGGTCAGGAGCTATAAGTGTAGTCCTTGTCTTCATGCCAAATAAACTCCTTTGCTCTGCTGTAACTCAAGCCTGCCCATTTGGAAATGCAGTTATTTAAGATCCTGTATGTGCTATGTGTGCCATCTGTATGTCATTTTTAGAATATGGCCTTAGCTCTTTCTTCTGAGTAGACATTTTATTTAGTTTCCAGTTGGTCAGCATTGCTGAGAGATGCTCAATCCATCCTGCATAGGAAGAGGTTACTTAAAGGACAAGCTCAGCTGGGAGAAGGAATTGAAATGATTCTAACCTGGCACTGCTAGGATTTTTCTGAAGAGGATAAGATTATTTTCAACTTTAGTTACCTCTGAGTTCTGGATGGGTAGCTCCTGAGATGTTGCAATTCAGTTTTTGTTTTTAAATTTTTTTGTTGCCCAGGGCAAGAGAGAGAATGAGAAAGGAAGGGAGAGGGAAGGAGGGAGGGAGTAAAGGAAGGAAGGGGAGAGAGATAAGGAGGAAGAGAGGAAATGGGGTGGGAGAAGGAATAGGAAAAGGAGAGAAACAGAGAGAGAGAGAGAGAGAGAGAGAGAGAGAGAGAGAGAGAGAGAGACAGTTGGGGGGAGGAGGGCATGCGAGTGCTCTCATGAGCATTCTCAGAATACCCCCCCTTTTTTTTTTCTTTTTGGAGGTCAATTGGGGTTAAGTGACTTGCCCAAGGTCACATGGCTAGTTTTTGTGTTAAGTGTCTGAGGCCTGATCCAAACCCAGGTCCTCCTGACTCCAGGGCTGGTGCTCTATTCACTGTGCCACCTAGCCGCCCCCGGAATACCCTTTTTGTCTCTGGTCCACCACATGCGAATTTTAGGGTTTACTTTCAGTTAGGGAAAGTGAATTTTGCCTCATAAAAAGGATAAAAAGGTCGGGGCCCAGTGTTAGGAGGACTTACTATTTTTCTGATTGGACCCTGAGTGATAGAGGCTATGGGGCTCTGACTTAGTTAAAAGAAAGGACAGTTTAAAGCTCAATCTCTCTTTGCTTTGACTTTCCTCCTGCTATTGGGGATATGTTTCCTTTCTTGAATAAATGATCTGAACATTAGTCAGAGGCAAATATATCAAGGCTTAGAAGCAGAGAGTACAATAAGTCTGGAGATCTTGGGTTTAATGAGAGGAATGGTTGGTTGTGGCAATAAGAACAATCAGTTTTGGCAGAAGCAAATGTGGTTGATTGTGGAATCAGCTTAGTATGAAATTTCAGAGGAGGTGTGAGCAAAAGTACAAAGCCAAGGTAAAATATGAGATACCTAATTGGCAGTTCTGCAAATTACAAAATGTTTTGATGGGGTTTAAGTGTAAGTCTCTCAGAAGATTGTATATAAGCTATAAGTTGTTATGGAATCCTCTTTTATTTATTTTTGTCAAATATGTGTTTGTGAGTGTCTCACATTTAGTTTTCTTTTTGTGTGTAGGAATAAATTGCCTGTCCCATATCTGATTCCTATTGTCTATTGCATCCTTTTTTTCCCCCTTTCATTTTCCCTTTCTGGGAGGCCTTAGACATGAGCCAAAAAGTAAATCATCCCCTGGGGCTCAGGTAATGGGGGTTTAATAAGCCAAAGAGTGTGAGAACAGGGAGCTTAACCCCTGTCATTAGAGGCAGCCTCCATAGGCCTGAACCCTTTCCAAACTTCACATTTGCTGTATAGAACAGGGAGTGAGTGATGCAGTACTGCAGCTCCTGTGAACCCAGAAGCAGTTCTTCAAGGTGAGAGAAGAAAGAAAGAAATCACAGTGATTTACTGTTTTAGAAGACTATGCCTCATTGTTCCAAGAAACTCATTTGCTGGTTACTGCTGCATGCCCTACGAAATCAAGGGCAACGTTTCCAGTTATGATCCTGGAAGCAGTTTCTCACAATTCAGAGTGCTATGTTCCCAGCTCTAGCATATTGAAATTAACTTCTATTACAAGGGATAGAAGTTTTAAAAAAAAAAAGTAAAAAAAAAATATGATGGAAAAGAGGTGTTGAATTTTCCTACAACATAACAGTAAGATATGAAGAAGTTCTTCAATTGATCTCATGGGATTAGAGGGCTTTGGCCATTGGAAGGAAGCAAATGACACCATATAAGGTGTTTTTAGTTATTGATTGGGAGGATCAGTCATGCCTCTATATAAAAAGGCAAGCTGACTCCTGTCAAGTCAGTGAACTCTGAAAGTTGAGAAGTAAGACAGCTATGGTACTTTATCCTTCCCCATCATTTTTCTTATAAAGTATATCAAGGGAAGGAAATTTGTCTCTTTTTCTTTGGGACACCAACCCCAACATTGACAATGGCATCTTTTATGTGGCCTAAAAAGGGAATTCAAGGATATTGTTTCCCGAACTCCAAACATTTATGTAGAAGATCAGGAATTATAGGGTTCTGAAGAGTTCAGCTATGGAATGGAATTGATTGGGTTAGTGAGAAGAGTGGAGTGTCTGGTGCTTAAAGCTAAGATTCTGCTTGTATGTGGTAGGCACCAGAGTCTCTTGCTGATACCAGAGTAAGGCTTTTTTTCCCCTAGAAAATGGTACAGAAGTAAATTAAACTTGCGTGTCACCAGAGACAGAAGTGGGAGGTAGTGGTCATTACAGGTAAGCAGAGAAATATCATTCAGTGGGTACTCTGTGACCAAAGTCAATGAAAGCAGTTTAAGGATATCAGCAGCCTTTCAGCGCTAGAGGTTTGAGTTGCCCCCCCTTGCAGTCTCACTGATGTACTTTCCTACCCATGTTTCTCCGATAATAAGACACCGTCTTATTATTTTCTTTGGAAAGAAAAACACCAGAGGGCTTATTTTCAGGGAAGGGCTTATGTTGTCCTACCTCAGCTCTCCTCTGCGGCACTGCTCTCAATGGCGACAGCAAGCAAATCGCTGGGGAAGAACAGGATGACACACTCACTGCTGCAGCTCTGATTGGATGCAGCTTGGAGCGCCACCGGGGGGGGGGTGTAGCGCAGGGGATCACCTTCACTACAGTAGCAATCTCAATAGGGCTTATTTTTGGGGGAGGGCTTATTTTAGAGGAATCTTACACAGTAAGGGGAGGGCTTATTTTCGGGATAGGTCTTATTATCGGGGAAACACGGTAACTGTGAACTCTATTCACTCTTCCCACTGACACTGTATCTATGTGTTGGAATGTGCCCCAGGTTTATAGGGGAAGTTATTGTTTCTGAATATATTATTCCAGTAAATGCCTTTGCCTTAAGCTAATTGTGTCCTATGTCTGACTATTGAAAGTAAACTCATTGATGGGGACTATTGAACCACAGTTTTAGAAGTGTGGACCCATAGAGATCCTTGAACTTGAGGTAGAGATTCCCTTATGAAAGAGGACATAAATTCCCAAATAAATGCTGAAGATATAAATTCTTATTGGCTAAAGGACAGGCTTTATTTCACTCTAAGGGAGAAAAAAAGGATTAGTCAAAAAATTCAGATGAACTTATAAACAGATGCAGAAAACACAAAGGAACTCAAATTACATTCCTCCCTTGCCCCAAAATAGACCCTTTGATATTCTGATGAGTTCATTTTTTCTTACCCAAGAGTTATAGTATAACTGTGTTTTAGACTCTTCTTGGGATTTGCTGAATAAACAATCCTCTTCCTCATGAACCTGCATTATCCAGAAAACTCACTTTGCTCTTGAAATAGCATGGGGGGGGGATAATTATTGATATAGCATCTACTATATGCCAGGCATTGTACTAAGTGCTTTACTAATATTATCTCATTTGATCCTCACAACCCTGAGAGGTAGGTGCTGTTATTATCCCCATTTTATGTTGAGGAAACTGAGGCAGGCAGAGGTTAAGTGACTTACTCAGGGTCACACAGCTAGTAAGTGCCTGAGGTTGAATTTGAACTCAGGTCTTCCTGAGTCCAGGGTCAGCAATCTATCCACTTTAACACCTAACTGCCTCAGAAGGAACTATGTAGACAATCCCCTTCTTTCTCCAAGGAGAATGCTTCATCAGGAAGCCTCTTTCTATCTCTAGAAGATTTGATCCTTGAACCTGAATTTGGGATTACCCATGGGATGCTGCTCAACAATTTCCCTTCTATTAAAAGGCTAGATTTTGAACTTGGGCTTCCTAGAAAACAAAGAAATTTCTGTCATCCACATGAGTTTGACTTCATAAACATTTTCTGTGAATTCCCCCCCATGCTTCTGGGGTGTCTTCCTGCCTCCAACTGGAGAGGGTGTAGCATGGACATTAGAGAACTCTCCATTTAGGGAGGGGGCCGAAGGCAGTCACCTCATTGTTTCTGACCTGGCTGCTCTGCTGGACTTCATCATTATCTCCAGAAACTCATCTTTTTTCAAGATTGAATCAGCTCTGAAACTCACACCTCCTCAGTTACTCTCTGCCCCGGGACCCCTCTCAGCTTCTGATCGGAGAGAATGTAGGGTGGACATTAGGGACTTCCCAGATCGTCCACTGGAGGGGGGCCAGTTCATTGCCCAACTTCAAGACTTTCACGAACTCCTTCTTTCTCCATTACTCACTTCAGTTTTTTTTTTGTGTTGTCTTCCTTCATTAGATTGTAAGTTCCTTGAGGGCAAGCACTATCTTTCAACTTTGTAACCCAAAAGCTTATTATAATGGCTGGCATATAGTAGGAGCTTAATAAATGTTCATTGGCTGACCAAATTACCTTTTTAGACCAAGTATGGTATGCCTATGCTGCTTTTTCTAAAAGTTGCTCCATGAAATCCATTTGCTACTATCTGTTGAACTGATAAAGTCTATTTTCAAAATCTTCCCTTTAAAATAAACTTTTCCATGTGTTTCTGCTACAAATTTTCATCATCTGCTCCTGTTGTGGGGAGGAAGAGGAAGAAATCCTGTCCTTCATCTCCTCTCTGGCTATACTCTGGAAGAAAGTACAAGGGGAAAGGGGAGGTAGAGAGAGAGGGAGAGAGGGAGATGGGGAGGCATAAGAGGGTAGGACAAGTCTAGCAGCTCAGTTCTATGGACGATGAAGCAGGATAGCTCCTTCAACAAAAGTTCATACACCGAGTCCATGTTAGACAATCATCTTGGAGGCAGCCCTTGTAGTTGGAAGGACCTGTGCTCTCTAAATTGGCCTTAGGAGGTATTCTTCTCCAAAGAAAGGCCCTGTGGTCTTATCCCTTTCTTTGGGGGAATTCATTCAGCGGATCAGGGATGACTCTCATTATCCTCCTTATCCTCTTGCGGAAGTTAAATATTTGTTCTCTTAGTAATTCAAACTGGGGTGCTTCCGGATCATATTAGTCCATTTTATGTACTCTTGGGACCCAGGTTCCTTTTAAATTAATTCTCCCAGGGCAGCTAGGTGGCACAATGAATAGAACACCAGCCCTGAAGTCAGGAGGACCTGAGTTCAAATGTGGCCTCAGACACTTAACACTTACTAGCCGTGTGACCTTGGGCAAGTCACTTCACCCCAATTGCCCTCCAAAAAGCAAAAAAAAAAAAAATTGATTCTCCCTAGTGCTTTGTATGGAATCATAACATCATTTATGTCATATAGGGGAAAGGAAAGAGAATGTGGAGCCTGGTAGGTGGCACAGTAGATACGGAACTGGGAGGCAGAAGGACCTGAGTTTAAATCCTACCTTGCACATTTATTATCTATGTGACTGTGGGCAAGTCACACAACTAAAAGGGGGCACCACCCTCACAGGGTTGTTTAGAGAATCAAATGAGATAATATTTGTAAAATTGCTTAGCACATTGCCTGGCATATAGTAGGCACTATATAAATGCTTGTCCCCTTTCACTTCACTTTTCAACAAAATACACATGACAATTCTTAGATGTTCCCAAAATTAAATTTATAAATTCCCACAGATTATACCTACCTTGATTCTTGTAAGGGTCACATCAACACAAAGACAAAAAAGAAAAAAGATTAATAAAAGCTAAACAATTAATGACTAATAAAAATATAGATAAAAGAAAGGGGGACAAAAACTTCTCCTTTCAGAAGGGCTGTCTAGTCCCAGATGAACTCCCAAGGCATGTGAGTTTCTTTAAACAGGGGCTTGAAATTTGAGGTCAATTGGAAGTCAACCTCACTTCATCAGGTGCGAAAACAATTTATTCCAAATGAAAATTTCTCTAACGGATCTCTGCAGTAATAACACAATCTAAATAGAGATGCCATGTCAAAATATTTCCAATAAATCTAGTGGTACACACAACAATCAAAAGTCCCCCTTTCTCCATGTAGGAGTTTAGATTCACATACATTGTTAGTGAACTACCCTCTGGGCTAGAGAGGAGAAAGAAAAGGGAAAAGAGGGGAAGGTAATACTAGTTCCATGTAAGCTTTTATAGGCCTTGAAGAAAGGTAACTCAGCTGATAAAAGTTAATCAAATGTGTCGAATTCTGTGTTCTATTAACAAGGCACCAGGGGACTTGCCTAGACTCTCCTTAGAATTGCTTTTTAGAGACCTATAAACAAATGGCCACACCCCATAATCTCATTAGATAGGTGGAGGGCAGGGGAATTAATCAAATTGATTAAGGATTCCCCTGATCAGTTCCCTGACACCAAGCACACCCCACCCCTCCATTAAAAAAAATTCAACAATTTAGCAAGCCAACTATATTGAATTCTGTTACAGAAAAATCACTATTTTAAACTGTTATTTTAAATGAAGTATGAAAATTCACAAGGTAAATAAATTTAGGAATGTTTTTTAAAAAAAGTTATTGATATATTTTGATTTGGAGTAACAAATAAGTATTCCCTATAAATACATTCCCCAGAAGTACAAATTACTTTCCCTGAAAAGAGACTTAAGCAAAATGACCTAGCAGAATAATTGTCACCGATGGCACGAACCAGCTTCTATTTTAGTAGTGTGGATTGTTAACAGAAAGGAGAGACAATATGGTATAGTGGTTAGAAGGCTGGCCTTGGAGTCAGAAAGACCTGGATTCCAGTTCCATCTCTGGCACATACTGACTGTGTGACTCTGGGCAGGTCAGTTAATTTCTCAATTCCCCTCTGATACTCTCTAAAACTATAATTTGTAAAATAATTGCTGATCTCTATTAGTAGGAGTCACCTTACTGGGAACTCCCTGCATCAATGAGATCACAGATCCAGATAAACAAACAGAAATAAAAGATGTGTATTTTCATAGTATACCATGAATATTGAAAACCAATAGGAAGAATGGGCACACAAAGGAAACAACCATGGAGAGGCATACACATAGATAACAGTTGTGGTCAAGGCACAGGTATAGAGGGGGACTCCATGCCTTTAATACTGTAGGACTGGTGATGTCTTTGGGGTGATAATATGATGCTCCTGCCAGACCTTCTCCCTGCTAGTCTTATATAGCATACATTTGTTTCAAGAAGCTTCCAGACGTGTAGGTGTGGAATTTAGTCTTTGCCATATATTGTTCCCTGATCTCAAATGACTTGGTTGACATATTGCCACTAGCTCTGTGGTAATTGCTAATTGTTCTTAGGTGCATAATTTTTGTTTTGAAGAGTTTCTAGAGGGTGTGAAAAAAACATTTAGTCTGTCCTACAATAGGATCATGTTGATGAGGTGCAGGCTCTGGGAACCCCCTTGAGCTCTCCTTGAATCTTTGATATGTAGGCTCTGGGAGCCCCTTTGAGCTCTCCTTGAATCTTTGAGGTATAGGCTCTGGGAACCCCCCTCGAACTCTGATTAAATTGTTCCATTTGATGAGGCCATTAGGCTTACATTGTGGCTGGGCCCAGACCACTGTTACTAGCCTAGCCCTCCACTGTCAGTCTACTTCCCACCCTTGAGCCTATCAAATATCAATACACCCTTGAACTGTCGGCTCCAGGTAGCCTCCAGCAACTTCCTACCCTTAATCACTCATTGACCTCATCTATGTGATCTGGACGATCTTCATGTCTGACTGTTACTAGTCTAGGCTTCACCATGCATGAGATTTGAGGGCTTTTATCTGTTTCCAGTTTGGGACTTAAGCTGGAGTCCTCAGCTGAGGAGCTAACTCTTTTTCATAAGATGTTCAGAGGGGTCTGCCATTGCTCTTTTAATTTCGATATCCCAAAGATTTATTTTTAAAGAAAAGCAAAAACTCTAAGACACCAACTTATCAGACTTGAGGGAGAAAAACAAACAAAAACAAAAACACAAGTGTTTTTTGTTCCATAAGGAATCTTTCTCCTTCCTTCAGCCATGTCTAGAATAGATTTTTTTTTCTCTAGAAGGAGATTCTTTGTCCCAGACACCAAACTCACAAGAACACAAAGCAGCTCCAGATAACCAGTACTTTGAGAATTAATACTAATTTTTGGAACCAGATTTCCTTGTCATTAAGGGTAGGTTATCCATTGTAGATATTTAATCTGACTTGGATTTTGAAATTCTTTACAACTTCCTGCTTATTTTTAAAAAATTATTGAACTGTGACCACTCGGTATTATTATAGGCTATCCTTTCAGCAAAATGCCAAAGGCTCTCTACTTGTGTTCCTTCCTTCTCAGTTTTTCAGTACATAATAGATGTTTACCCATGTACTCCTCATATACATGCTTATTTCCTTCCCTTCCCCAGGTACATGAGTGAGAGTAGAAAATTCATAGGATCAAAAACTAAGAACAGGCAGGGTCATTCATTGTTTTCCTTTTGCCTAACAACACATTTGATCATCTATTTCTACCTCTGCCTCTACCTCTCCCTCTCCCTTTATTTACCCTTACCTCTACCTCTATTTCTATCTCTATCCTTACCTTTACATAAATATATCTATAAAATTGCTATGTTTGTTTCTATAAATAGCTCTCTATTGCTGGCTTCAAGGTTTCCCAGGTCTTGAACTTCTATCCAATATCTTTATTGTTGTAGATAGGTATATGTTTTTGTCCTCGTTTCTCATTTTTTATCACCTTATGCAAGTCTTCCCATGTTTCTCTAAATTTTTCATTTTAATTATTTCTTGAAAGGAAGTGTGACAGAGTGGGGGGAGGGTGGCCTTGAAGTCAGAAACTCTAGGTTCAAGTCCCAACTCTGACACATACAGGTTGTATGACTGTGGGCACATCATTTAACTTCTCACCACTCTGGATAACTCTCTAATAATATACATTACAGAAGATGCTGACCTGGATCAGTTGAGGGAGATTCCTTACCTGAAAGCTCCCTATACCAATGAAATCACCAATGCAGAACCCATCTTGATGATTCCTTATGGTGCAGGAATGAAAACAATTTTTAGAAAATGAGATAGCCAGAGCCAATAAGAAATCCAGAAATGTATTATAAGGGAAGGGCTAGATTAAATATTGTAATTCATTAGATCTGATTTCTATAAGAACCATGCTTCCCAAGGCAAGTATTCCCAAAGCATTTGCTATGTTGATCCATTCCAGTCACATGGATAGCACTGAGCCTTATTGCACTGTAAGTCATATAGGGTAACATTTTGAACAGTTGTGTTCCATTTTGCCAAGTAGGAAGATAGCTTGATTCAGCCAAACTTTTCAGGAAGTGTTCTTAAGAGGAACCTAGTGAGATGACAGGAGAGACAAATGTTAATAAAGGATCTACTTTCTTCTTTCCCTGAAAAAAAAAAAAAGAATTAGGTGTGGGATGGGTGTCAGTGTAAGATAGAAGGAGGGATGGGAGGATGTTCTAAAGAATATAAAATGAGATACAGTCTAGTCTCACAATTTGCCGATACAGAGGGTTGCAGAGGGACACCAGGGGGCAAGCGGTAAACTTAAATATAAAAAGAGTCAGAAATGCAAAGTGCTGGGCATGCATTTGGCCACTGGCATTAGCAGAGCTCACATCCTGAGCCTTGGTGGGAGTGGTTTCCCTGTGTTTAATTTCTTATTTTGGCTCCTGATTTTCAAATCTGCAAATCCCCCTAAAAAGATACCTTGAGCTGGTGCCTGAATTCCTGCTGCAGTTGCCTACCTCATGTCTGAATTTATTTAGTTTTTGGCCCATGTTCTCTGGCTCTCCCTTATTGGAATTTTTTGGGAAAGAATTGTAGAATACCAGAGTTTAGAGAAACCTCAAATGTCATTTAGAACAATCCATCCCTTAACCTGAATCTCATATATATATATATATATATGATATATATACATATACATATATATGAGATATATACTCACATATCCTGAATGCTGACAAGATGTCATGTGACCTTTACTCAGTACTCTTCCCCAAGTCCCTGTTCCCCATCACAACAGAATCCCTGGTAGGATTTAGCCTCTTTAAAGAGCCTCTCCTCAAATGATTGGCTAATGCCCTCCTAACCACCATGTGGTTATCTTTTTGTGCTTCCTTCCTTGATGTCACAAATAAAGTCAAGGGAAAAAGTTATCAATCTGTGAAATTTGAGAATAGAATTCCTCTGATAACAATTATATTATTTGGCACTTAAATTACCTATCTTTAGCCAAGCTGATATGGGCTACAATAGTGTCTTAATTGATAACCAACTACTCGTCCTAATAACTAGTTGTCTAATTGACAACATTGACACATTGCTTAGCAAAAGAGCAAAGCAGTGCAGCATTATATGCTTCCTTTGAAGTTTAGCTATTTTATGCTAACTATGACTTCAAACCTCGAATTAAAAGTTTTAAAATGACTTTTTTTGAGTCTTCCAAAAAACTTCTTTAATTCATTGAGCTATGTATGAGTTGTAACTTTAAGGGAGGGGTGTAGGGTGTGTTCAAGTTCCAAGGTTGTATTGGTCTGATGAACCACATGCACATAGATTCCAAAATAGTGATGTCATTTTGTTCCACTTCAAGAACAAAGGACAACAACCAACTTTAAGGGAATGAGACTAAAACAAATACACCAGAATTTGAGCATCTTAATGAGGCTTGATTCCTTTAAAGGGGTTACTTGGAGAAAGCTATACTCTCTGTTATTACAGTGCCACCATTCCTGAAAACATGTTTGGAATTTAACCTTTGAAATTACCAGTCAACAAGCCTTTATTAAGAATCTACTAAGTGACCATTGCTTTGCTAAGTGCTGAGGATACAAAGAAAGGTGAAAAAGAGGTCCCTGCTCTCAAGAAACTCTTAGTCTAATGGAGGAGGTATCATGCAAATGACTATGTATAAAAAAGACATGTACAGGATAAATAGGAGATAATCACAGAGAGAAGGCACTGACATTAAAAAGGAGGGGGAAAGGTTTCTTGTAGAATGTGGGACTTCAGATGAAAGTTGAAGGAAATCAGGGAAGCTAGGAGGTGGAGATGAGGAGGGAGACAATCTCAAGTATGGTGGACAGCAAATAAAAATGCCTTAATTTGGGAGATAGAACATCTAGAGCATGGAACAGCAAGGAGGCCAGTGTAACTGGATCACAGAGGAGGTGGGGGTGGGGGAGGGAGGAGAGGGAGGAAGTGTGAGGTGTAAGGACACTGGAAAGGTAAGAAAGAACCAGGATATGGAGGGCTTTAAAAGTCAAACAAAGGATTTTACATTTGATCCTGGAGACAGTTGGGAGCCAATGGAGTTTATTGAATAATGGGGTGACACGGTCAGATGAGCTTTGGGAAGATCAGTCTGATAGCTTAGTGGAGGGTGGAGTAGAGTGGGTAAATACTTGAGGCAGGGAGATCAAATAACAGGTTATTGCAATAGTCCTCTGGTGAGATGATGAGGGCCTGCGCTAAGTGCTTGCAAGAGAGAAAGGGGAATATATGAGAGTTTTTACAAAAATGAAAATGACAGGATTTGGCAGCTTATTGGATGTGGAAGAGGGTGAGAAAATGAGGAGTCAAGGCAAACACCTAGGGTATGAGCCTGGGTGACTAGGTGAATGATGATACCCTCCACAGTAATAGGGAATTTAGGAAGAGGGAAGGGTTTAGGAAGGAAAGAGGATGCGTTCAGTTTTGGAAATGTTGAGTTTATGATGTCTACAAGACACCTACTTAGAAATATCCAATAGGCCATTGAAGATGTGAGACTGAAGGTCAGGAGAGAGGTTAGAACTAGACAAATAAATCAGAGAATCATCTACGTAGAGATGATAGTTTTGTGGGAGCCAGAGATCACAAAGTGAAAAAAAAAGTATAGGAAGTAAAAAGAAAAGGCCCCAGGACAGCACCAGGGGGACCCAGATGAAGATTCATTAAAGGACACTGAATGAAAATGGTCATATAGTTAGGAGGACAACTAAGAGAATTAGTGTTGTGAAACCCTAGAGAGAGAGTGTCAAGGAAAAGAAGTGATTAACAGTATCAAAAGATGCAGAGAGGTCAAGAAGGATGAGAAGTGACAAAAGACTGTTAGATTTGGCAATGAAAAGATCACTGGTGACTTTGGAAAGAGCAGTTTTAGTTAAACAATGAGGCCAGAAGCTATTCTGTACAGAATTAAGAAGGGAGTGAAAGGAAAGGAAGGGGGTCCATTGATAGGAGATAACCTTCTCAAGGAAATTAGCCAGAAAAGGGAGAAGGGATATAGAATGACAGCTAGCAGGAATGGGTGGATCAAATGAGATTTTTTTTTTTGAGAATGGGGGAGATGTGAGCATGTTCATAGGTAATAGAGAAGTAGGGAAGCAGCCATTAGACAGGGAGAGATAGAAGATAAGTGAAAGAGTGGGGATGGTAGAGAAAGCAACCATTTGCTAGATGGCAAGAGACCACTTGTGCATGTAGAGTACTTGGCCTTGGCAAGGAGCAGGGTCAATTCTTCATGTGAAACAGAGATGAAGAAGGAGGAAGTGGCAGAAGGCATCTGGGATATGTAAAACAAGAAGGGAAGAATAGGGAGCTCAGTGAATGACCTTAATTTTTTTCAGTAAACTATGAAGCAAGGTTTTCATCTGAGAGAGTGGGAGAGGCAGAGCTATGGGAGCTTTGAAAAAGAATGAAAAAGTTTAGAAAAACCACTGTGGTCAGTGGGATGAATCAATTAAAGAGGTGTTACAGTGAGGACCCAGTTGAGATTATACAACACAAATTTGTAATAGATTCTGTTAGCATTGTTTAATGATTTTCTACAGCTTTATTCAATAATATGTGAGTAGGAAAAAAGGCCTCAGTGGATGGTAGGAGTAATCCAGGACTGAGGCTTGGCAGGGAAACATCTTTAATAGAACAGGGGAGAAAGGGAACAGTAGGGATTTGAAGTGGTTTATCAAGGGGTCAACATGGGGAAGGAAGGAGAGTGAAGCTAGTATAGGGATAATGACCTAGGAAAGAACTGAGAGGTGGATGGACTGAAGATGATGAAGAATACATTTTGGAAGGAAAGAACAAAAGAATTTAGTAAGTGCCTATTATGTACTAAGCACTGAACTAAGCACATTCTAAATATTATCTCTTTTGATCCTTACTACAGCCTTGGGAAGTAGGTGCTATTATTATCCCCATTTTAGAGATAAGGAACTTGAGGCTGACAGAGGAGAAGTGACTTGTCCAGGGTCCCATAACTAGTAAACATCTGATATTGAATTTGAACTCAGGTCATCTACACTACAGGCCCACCTCTCTATCTTTGGGAAGGCAGAGGAGAGAGGTAGAATGACGGTAGATTGTGAAAAATATATCAGATAAATTTCAGAGTTCATGAACATGGAAGTGCAGCATTCATGGGTGATGGCAACATCAAGGGTACAAGCATTTATGTGTGTAACTAAGGTGGTGTGGAGGAATAGGTCATAGGAAATGAGTTAAGTGAAGGGTCTGGGAGGTTAGAGTTTGAGGGAGCATCAGTATAGATATTGAAGTCCCCTAGCATGAAGGCAGAAGTTAAGGAAGAAAAAAAGACTGTGAACGAGGTGCTTAACTTATTATGGAGGAAAGAAAAATGTCCTGGAGGCTGGTAGATGATGGCCACTGGAATTTCAATTGGGTGATAAATATGGATTGTATGAAGTTCAAAGGAAGAGAGGTTACTGAGTGATGGTGGTAGAAGAAGAACTGAGAAGTGGCAATAGGGAACAAGGGGTATTCCAATTCCCCCATGAGGGACATGAATGAAAGCACTTCCAGTATAAGAAGAGGTGGCCAGGGAAGCTGTGTCATCAGGAAGGAATCAGGTCTCAGTAAGTGTAAGATGATAGAGGAAATGGGAAAGGAATAATTTGTTACCTATGGACCAGATATTCCAGAGGACCCATTGAAAAGGATTGGTAACTTTAAAGTGGGACATTGGTGGGTTTGGATCAAGAGGGATGGGATTAAAGTAGCCTATGGCATGTGAATCCAACCTGCCAGTGTCAATGGGAGTTAGGAGAGTAAACTCAGAAAGGGTGCTAAATTTGGGTTTAATGAATACTTTAAACTTTTTTTTTTCCTGATCTGACCTGTTAAACCATTGCCATCACCTCAATCATCACCTCTTCTTGAACATTAGTGAAGATAGCCCAGATCCCAGAGATCAAGAGACCTGAGAATTGCTGTGTGCTCCAAACCATAAGACCACTTTCAGCTCAGGCTTCATAACCATTATCAAGGGGTGGCCAGGTGGCTCAGTGAGTAAGCGCACTGGCCCCAGTGTCGGGATGACCTGGGATCGAATCTGGGCTCAGATACTTAGCACCACACCCAGAAATAACTGGCCGTGTAACCTTGAGCAAGTTACTTAACCCCAATTGCTTAAAAAAAAAATAACCATTATCAAAGGGGAGTAACCCTTGTGGAGTCCTCTATCCCACCACCAGCCAATACCAACTGCTGGCTAATGGCCACTGAGAAGTAAGTAAGCCCAAGAGCAGTGTCTGTTACCTAACCAGACCTTGAGGTCATCATCCAAAGGAACATCCCTTTTGATGATGTGACCTATTAATTACTTCTCTGGGTGCTACAGCCTCTTTATCATCCTGAAACAACTGAAGGTCCAGAAAAGAAAGTTCTCAATGTTAAAGTCCTTGGTACTGTCAAATAGAAAGAGATATTATGTTGTCATTGGAAAGAATATTGTATAATATGCATTGTTATCTGCTTTGCTAATGTACCCTAATGACATGGGGGCCCTTTCATCTAGCTTACCCCTGAAAATTCCTATACATGTGTCCCCCATTAGAATGTGAGCACCTCAAGAGCAGGGATTACCTTGCTTTTCTATTGATATTCCGATCACTTAGCATGGTGCATAGTAAAAGAAGTTTAATAAATGTTTATTGATTTATACATTCTTTCATTCATGGTGTAGCAGAAAGAACTCTGATCTTGCAATCAAAGGTCCTAGCTTCAAGTTCTGTCCATTATTATATGATTTGGTGGTAAATAACAACCCCATTGAACCTCAGTGTCCTCTAAAAATTGAAGGCAAAAATATTACATATCCAACAGGATTGTAGGGAGGTAAGTTTGTAAATTACCAAGAAAGTAATAAATATGAGTTATTATGATTATTTATCAATAGTAATCACAATCTGCTCTCTGGGGATCCTTATCTTTTAAAGGAGAATTTGGGTTTTGAAAATAGCTTACAGTAATTTAGATCCAATTTTTATTGGAGGATTGAGTTGGGGAGCGTTGCTTCTATTTTTAAGAAAAAAAGGAATTATGTCTATAAAATAATCATTCAATTTTTTTTGTGGGTTTCAAAAGTTGGCGCTGAAGAAAATTCCAAAAGAGTGGTGCCAAAAATGTTTCAAAATGTGAAATTTATCATTTGAATAAGTGTATGGCTTCACAAGGAACTATTTGGAAGAATGACATTCACTTGGATATATGTTAGAATGTAAGCTCCTTGAAGGCAGCAGCTGTTTTTTTTTTTTTGTATCTCTAGTGCCTAACACAATATTTGGGATATGAGAGGCACTTAAAAAATTCTTGTTCATTGATTAATTGATAAATTATGTTATATTTACTTAAAAATTAATCTCAATTTAAAATCATTTTCACTTATTAATTATTCATTAATTATTATTCCAATCCTTCAAGATCCTAGAGAAAATATTGAGGACCTTGTCCATACTGATGGATTTATTCATTAAACACACCCATCTTTCCCTGTATTTGGAGAGAACACAAAATAACAACTTCTGCCATTACAGGAACACTGTAATGTTACTTAAGTAACAGGTATTTCCTCAGTCTTATTGCTAGAAAACTCCTACTTCTTGCTCCCCCAATTCCTTTGGTTAAGAAACAATATCACCTGAGGTTAAAGTACCTTCCTTTGATATTAGAACACCAGCCCTGGAGTCAGGAGAACCTGAGTTCAAATGTGGCCTCAGACACTTAACACTTACTAGCTGTGTGACCTTGGGCAAGTCATTTAACCCCAATTGCCCTCCAAAAAGCAAAAAAAAAAAAAAAAAAGAACTCATTCCCATCCAACTCAGCCTTTCTCTTCCCCAGTCTTCTTCCCTTCCTTCCATAGTCTTTTCTCGATCTGCCTTTTATCAGTTACAAACTTTCTTTCATTCTGGACCTCTTTTTTCCAACATTATGTTCATCTTGTTGAACTTATAGACAAGGTAGGTGGTGCGGTGGTTTGAGCACATCAGCAATATCAGAGTTAAAATCTGATCTCAGACATTTATTACTTGTGTGACCTAAGCAAGTCACTTAACTTTTATTTCCTTCAGTTTCTCAACTGTAAAATGGGGCTAATGAACAAAAATTAATTTTTTTTATCTCTCCACCATTGGAGGAAAAAAGAAAAAGAAAACTCTTGTGAAAAATATGTACAGTCAAGAAAAACAAATTCCTTCAATGGTCATTAAAACAAAAACAAAAACAAATTATGTCTCATTCTACACAGAGGTCCATTACCTCTCTTTCAGGAGATGAACAGCATCATTCATCTTGTGGAATTATGCTCATTTATATTGATCAGAGTTCTTAAAGTTTCTGAAGCAGTCTTTTTTTATAGTGTTGATATTATGTAAATTGGTATCTATTCACTTTATTCTGGATTAGTTCTTTTTATCATTTCTTATCTATTATTACTTACTACTATTTTCCCTGTGGGATTATACTCAGCCTTACAGGGTAAATTCTTCTTGATCAAAAGCTTTTACTGTATTTTAAGATTTTCTCTTCTTTGTAGTAGTTGCTGCCAAGTCTTGCATAATCCTAAGTGTGATTCCTTGGCACATGAACTCTTCTTTCTGGTTGCTAGCATCATTTCTTTTTTGACCTAGAAGTTGCAATATTTTGGCTATGATATTCCTTGTTTTCATCATGAGGTTTTTTTTTTTTTAGGAGATGACCACGGATTTTTTCCCCCTACTTTCACTTTGCTTCTAGGTCTAATAGGTCTAAATATTATTCAGTTATAATTTTTTGAACTATGGTAGATAAAATTTGTTTTAGTCATGATTTTCAGGGAGTCCAAAGGTTCTTAAATTATCTCTTCTTAACCTACTTTCTAGGTCATTTGTTTCATTTAATAGATATTTTATATTTACTTCTATTTGTTTTCAAAGTTGAATTTTCTTCTAACGTTTCTTTATGTCTCATGGAATCATTGAGTTCTGGCTACTTCATCCTTATTTTCAGGGAATTCATTACATGGGTAAGGTTTTCCACCTTCTGTTCTAAGCTATTTATTGTCCTTCTAGTTCTTTCCTGAAAAGCTCTTATTTCACTTATAACTTCATTTTTCATTTCTTGCTTCATTTCCTCTAAGTGCTCTAGCCATTTTTTTCCTTATGAAAAGAGTTAGTATAGCAGAGGCTATGCTTCTTGCTCTTTTTATATATTTACCTCTTGGTCCTATTTTTACCCATATTTTTTTTTTCGTAGTATTTAGTATCTTCTTGTGTTTACTCACATCTCTAGCCTTATTTCCTGATTTGGGACTTTTTGCCTGAAATAGTATCTGCTTCATTCATAGATTGGATAATCAGGTACCATTACCTCTATTTCCTCCAGCCACTGGTTTCCACTTCTCCTGGTGTGTCCAAGATCAGAGTACTGATGGATTTCAGGCTGGCTACCCTGCAGATTCTATATCTGGAACACTATTCTTTAGAGCTTTTGGAAGCACATTAGAGCAGAGTACTATTGACTCTTGGTCCTATGTCTATGGTCAAAGTCTTCAGAGAGTTGAGAATTTCTACTTCTGACCTTTTTGGAGCTTCCCATTAGAAGCTGATAGACTTCTTGCCCCCTAGGAACAGAGTTGTATGTTTTAGTTGCTCTTAGAACATCTGTGGTTAGAACACTGGATGATTTCTAGGAAATTTATCTGAATTTTCACTGACTTTTTTGGCAGAGAGGTCCCTGAGGCTTCTGGTTGTCTTTTTGTTTAGTCCTGGGCTAGATAAAAGTGTTTGCTTTTGTGTCTCTTTGGACTTGTTGATCATTATTTGATCTGGTACCCTTTTTACATTTTTGCTGAAGTACATATGGAAATGTGATATCCTATATAATCTTTCATGCTGATATCTTAACTGGAAGTCCCAGTTCTCTTTTTATACTTTTTCAAGTAGCAGAAAAAAGAGAGAAACAGTCCTGAGGCAGCATGAAATATTGAGAGCTGTGACTAATTTGTCCATCTAATCAGTAGGTAGTAACTTTCCACTCGGTTCTAATGAAGAAACATTCCTCCTCTCAACAGGTCATTCCAGCATAAGTGCTGACATGACATTTAAATACAACCTTCTTCTTTAGCTGAACTTCATAACAACAGTTTTAGCTTACATCATTACAAACTGCTTTAGGAGGAGGTCCAGGACTGATTTCTAAAAGACTAGCAACAAATTGAACAATTTAACATTTTACATAGAGTACCTATTATGTACATGATGTTGTGCTAGGCCCTGCGGGTACAAAGACAAAAAAAAAAGATGAAGTCCCTTACTTCTTCTCATTTCTTTGAAGGATGAAGTCCTTCAAAGCGTTTATAATATAGTAGCAGGATTAGTGACATGGAAATAGTATGCTATATCGGAAGCAGCACTGGCTCTGTTAGCAGATAGCAGAGCCATCAAATTGCCTCTGATGTTTACTACCTGTGTGACCTGTGGTAAGTCACTTCTTGGGCTTCAGTTTCCTCATCTATGAAATGGAGAAGGGGCTTCTGAGCTTCATTCCATCTCTAAATCGGTGACATTATGTACATCAATGGCAATATGGCAAGTTAGAAAAAGAATGGCCAGAAGGATTCAAGGAGAGAGATACCACTTTTTGAAGAATCACTGTTTGGGAAATCAGTGAACATCCATGGAAGAAATAATACTAACACATTAAATAAAATTTAAAGAACATTTAAAAATCAGAAGCCTGGTATTTCATGGTAATATTTTAAGAGTACTAATTTTTAAAGTGAATTTTCACATTGAAAATTGGAATACTGTCAGGCTAGAGCCACAAAATTATGCTGTAGGATGCTAATAGATATTCCATTCTAATGGTCTTATTTCTATCCTGGGAAGAACCATTTCAATTATAAAGTGAAAAACAATTTTGAAGCAGTTTAATGTTAAAATTAATAATTGGGAAATTAGAGTAAAAGACAACTGGCATAGGGAGGTGGTAACTAAAGATTGGAGTTCAAATTCTATTTTCGACTTCAAGGATTTTATAACTTGCCATGAATTGGAAGAACAATGTCTTTTATAAGCTAGTTTAAAATGTCGTCTAATTTTGAATACCTTTATTTTATTTTTTAAAAAGAGTAATATGAAAGGAGAGCTTAAAAGACCAGGTAAAATCCTTCTTGCTACTTTTGAGTCTTACCAATTAGACCTGGGTTCTATTTTTCTGGTCCTTTAGCAACATTTGCATTACAAACCATATTCCCAGTGCAATGCTGCAATGTTATTGCTGAGGCTGGTACACTTAGCACAGAAGTAAACAAGAAAACCTTCATAATTTTAGCAGCTTCAATAGGAGCTCAGGAAATGTTTGCCAAAAAGTAAACATATGGTAGGAAAATTTCTAGTTTCTAGTTGTGACTTGAGATATTAGGGAAATGGGGAGAATTTGAAAAAGGTGATAGGGAAAATGTCTCATTGACTTTGTAGGGGACTGTGAAGCAGAAGATATCTCTGAAGATTCATGTTATATATATGAGTTTTAAAACTAAGATAACATTATCTTCATCAGCATAGATGATCTTAAATAGTAAATAGTAAAATAGATTTCTATTGAATTCACTTGTTCTTATTCCCCAACACTATACAAGGAATAGTAGAATAGTATTTAGAAATTAAGCCTCAGACAGAGATGCACTCACTCAGAAGGTCAGTCTTATTTGTCACTGACTACAATATAACTCTGATGATATTCTAGTCATTTCTCTATGGTGGATTTAACAATGGAGATGGTTATAAGGGTAATGTCTAAATAAGAATTTGGAGTATAGGTTTCAGTGCTGGTAGCTCTCCTGGGAAGTATCTACCTGTTGATATTAAAGATGCTCTGGATGTGAATAGGCTTTGGGAGATGAGATGTAGCTGGCATTTCATGTGTAAATTGGTTTTCCATTTACATGGAAGTTTTGCTCTAAATGATCACTAAGGTACTTGAGAAATTTGCTCGCAAATCCTGATGCAGAGGGTCATGAGGTCAAATGTAGATAGCTTACTCACAGAGATCATAGGATTAAGAGTTGGAAATCATCTAGTCCAATACCCACCCCCTCTTTTTTTTTAAACAGATAAAAGAATTTATTCCCATAAAGTGACTTGTCTGAGGTTGTCATGTGGAACAGAGTTTTCACTTATTCTATTTAGGTTTATAGAATTCCAGAGAGGAAAATTTAGGCTTGAGGTAAGGAAAACAACCTATCAATGAAAACTATCCAAAAATGGAATGAACTGCCTTTGGAAGTAGTGGGTTGTCCTTTACTACAGATCTGCAAGAGAAAACTTGTTGGGTTGTTGTGGATGGAAATCCCTGCTTAAGCATAAATTGGAATAGAGGGACTATGAGCTGTCTCCCAACTCTGAGACTATGATTATTGAGATTCTGGGAAGTAGCAGATATGGAACCTAGGTCCTCTGACTCTGTATTGGTTGGAAATGATTTCTTTTTAATAACATTATATGTACTACATTATTATTTTTATAAATTAACATAATGGTCACATCAACGAGTTTGTCCTAAAATTGATTTGTTTCAAGTGTAAAGTCTCAATAGAATACTTTTTTATTTAAGCATAGAGTAAAAATGTAGTTTCAGTTCCCAAGGTCTCAGTATCAGAACTGCACAGCTCAATCTGGAGCTAGATAAAATGCTGGGGCCAGATTGTATCAGATTTTATGTTATTGGCTGCCTCCTCCTTTTCTCTTCTGGCTTCCCCCCCAAAAAAATATTGCTAAGGTTGGTTTGAGACCTTTTGTGACTTCTCTTACTTACAGACTCAACTTCCTTCGCATTGACCTTTGTCGTTCTCTGGGGGATGGAGGTTATCTGACACTACTAGGACAGAAAATGAACACCAAGAAGGGAAAATAAAGAAGAAAGTAGCAATACTGGTGAATTTTAAGGCAAAAAGAGAATAGAGATCCCCTCTGGGGATTTTCACATAGAAGCAGGTTATAAAAGCAGATAAAAATGTTTTATTGTTTTATTTTCTTTGTTTAAAAGGACAAAGAAAGCTGAAGAGATGAAGGGCTATAAAGTCTTGGCTGCAAAGGGAGCTCTGATAATCTTATTAGGCTCCAATGGGGAAATACACTTAATGTAGACTGCTACATGAAAAGCATGCTTTCTTTTTTTTTTCCCTACTCTACTTGTAAATAAGGTTTTTTATTCATTTTGAACCTCTGAGCAGCTGTTTTTTCACCTGAAAGCTCACACCAGCTCACTCTGAACATATGGCTAATTCTTTTATTATCAAGAAGACTACTCTCTACCCCACCCAGACAGATACTAAATTTGGCTTCTAAGGTGTATTTTCACATCAGGAACATGCAAGCACACCCACAAAGATGTGCTCCTGGGTCTTCATCATAAGTGGTGATTCAGGGTGAACTCATATCATGACATCATGCCCTAGTTTCAACTGTGGCAGGGACTATGAATCTCCTCTTGTTATGGACAGGAGCAACCAGATCCACTTATAGGATCAAAGATTTAGAGCTGGAAGAGACTTTGGTGAGCATCTAGTTGGACCTCTTAATTGTATAGATGAGTAAACTGAGGCCCAGGGAAGTTAAGCGACTTGCCCCAGATCACAAAGCATCAGCAGCTGGATTTGAACCTATAACCTCTGACTCTAGAGTCAAGGCCTTTTATTCTGTTCCTCCACACTTGGCTCTTTTACCCTCATTTAAAGATATGAGTCCTCCAATAAATATATCTAGAAAGATTTGGGGCAATAGAGACCATGCATAAACAGAAGTCTAAAAGTTATGAACGTGTTTTTCTCTAGGCAAAGGGGATGAACACCATATGTCAGAGAAGAGTTGAACTGCAGAAAGCAGAATAGTAGAATAAATGTCAGAAAGCAGAGTGGGAATGTGCACTATTTTCTGGGGGAGATATCACCTTCAGAAAGCTAAAGAAAGTGTCAGGGAGCAGTAAAATGATGGAGGGTTAGGAGGCAACAAGGATTGTGAAAAGAGCACTTTTGCAGAGCAGTGGAGGAAGCTCTCTAGTGATTGAAGTACTGAAGTACTGATGACCAATTAAAACTTGTGAGAGGAGGGGAAGTCTACAGGTGGCCTTTGTTGTGCCCTCTAGGGAAAAAAAAATGGATCGTTATGTTGGCTATTAAGAAAACATTTATGAAACCCTTGGCTTAAAGCCTATTTGCTTAAGATTCTTCTCATTGGAAGAGAGTGATTACTCAAAGCTCCACACCTGTGTGAGGGGCAGAGTTGGTGAGATCTTGGGAGAAGAGAGATCCTGGTCTTCTGATTTCCAGCTTTGAGAAAGAAGACATATAGTTTCGAACTCTCTTCAGGTTCTTGAAATGAGAGAAAGACCCTGGGAAGAAGCCAGCACAGGAGAACCAGCACGTCAATCATATCCTTAGCTTACTACACAAACTACTTCAGGGAATTTTCGTTTGGGTGAGTACTGGGACTTTGTCTCTTGCTTGAACTAAGGTATTTCCCTCCCAAAGGGAGAGCGCTTTCACTTTATATTGTTGGGTACATATTCCTATCTGTATACCTTTTCTGATAGAAAATATAGATAAATGGGCTTATTTGCTATTCACTATGTGTTCATTGTGGAACTGGCATTCAATGAAAAGGAAATCAAGCCCTGCAAACATAGCTTGGAGCACTTCTTCAGTAAGGGATAGAGATCAGGAGCTTATTTTGGACCTAAAAATTATTTCTCTTAGACTAGCAATATTTAGGGATGTGCATGAATGTGATTCTAGCCCAGTAGTATTTTTCCTCTGATAGCAGAGTAGCCAGCTTCTGGTCCCAACTTCCTGGCAGGAATCAGACTCCCTTGGAGAAGACTGGGCAGAGACAAGGCTCTAGAGATATTTATTCATGCTTCCCTTCTGAAAGCAACATCTGAACAGACCCTTGTGGGCACACATAATCTACATAGGCAAAACATAGTAATACCCCTTACACTTAATTTCTTTTTATTGGTAATCTAATCCTATGTGCTATACTGAACATCAAATATAGAGATATCAATGCCATTTGCTGCCATTTTTGGACTCATAGGGTATAGAAAAATAATAAGATACCCATGTAAACCTTTAATCAAGTAAGTTCTTATGTCTGATGTCTTATTGTGGCATGGAGGTAACAGTATTTTTAAAACTTTTGCAAGTGTAGTGCAAACTCTGGAAGGTCAAAACAAATTGGGAGCACTTTGGGCTTGGTGATAGAATATATATATATATATATATGTTTTCTGAGGACTAACTGAGAGATTATCACTAGATAGTTGGTTCAAGGTAATAAATATTTTTGGCCATGGCAGTTCATAAAATTATTGGAGGCAATATTCACATTGATGAAATTTTAATAGAAGAAGTATCTGCCTGAACAGTTGCTAATAGTAAGCTATGAAAACATCAGAGTAAAAGGAACAGTAAAGCACCAACTCCAGCTATGTGCTATGATTGTGGAATGTTGGAACCGGAGATAAGTATTTAGATTTTCTTGAGATGTTGCTGTCTAATCAACAGGGGCAAAGCAAGTGACTTAGTAACTAGAGCATAGATGTTTACAGAGAGAGGCTCTACAAGCAATAGCACAGCATAACAGTATAGTACACACCACAAGAAATTGAATGTGAAGTTAATGTTCATGTATGGATCTTTTCAACTTGATTCAAATACACACATGTGGAGCTTAGCCAATAGGTACAACTTTTAGGAATAAGAAGGTATTAGTACCGCTGTTTTCTTTCAAGCTGCATCTGGAGTGTTTTATTCAGTTCTGAGTGTCACATTTTAGGGAGGACATTGAGAAGCTAAGTCTTGTCCAGAGGAGGACAACTCCCTGAGGATAGGTTGAGTAAATGAGGAGTGGTTAGTTTGGAGAAGAGAAGTTTCAAGGACAACACGATAATTTTCTTTAAGTAGTTAAGGGACTGTCATGGAAGTGGTAGTAGACTTATTCTGGTTGACTTCAATTGGAAATTACAAAGAAGCTTGATGTATGGAGACATTTCCTAATATTTAGAATTATTCAAAAATGAAATGGACTTCCTTGGAGGGCAGTGGGTTCATCCTTGTTGCAGGTATTCAAGTAAAGACTGTATGACTATTTGTTGGGTATATTTTGATGGTCATTTTTTTAGATGGAAATAGATGGACTATAGATGCAACTCTGAAAGTGAGATGCAGTGATATCATCAGAATGACATCTTTGAATGTAAAGAAAAATGATAGATATTCTGTCACTGTATCTTGGTTTATCTCCATTATTCACCAGCCCAGTCATTGTGTAGACATAGCTCAGCTAGTCAACTAGAAAGTATCCATTTTTCCAATTGCTACTTGCTTTTGAATATTGTAGTATGAGTAACTGTGAGATAAGTATTTAGCACATCTCTCTTGCCTTCTCTAGCATGAAAAAAGTCCCTATGTGATTTTTCTTATATCTTGCAAAATAAATACATAAACCATAATATACAAATGAAGAAATAGAACCTGAGACAATGTGGCTTAATGAAGGGAACAGAGGATCAAGAGTCACAAGACCTGGGTTTGACCTCACCTCTGCCACTAGCTGTGTGACCTTAGTCAAGTCACTTACCATTTCTGGCTCTTGCTTTCTTTATCTATAAGGCTAAGGACTTGGATGAGCTGATTTTTAAGATTCCTCAAGGTTGTTAGAATCTGAGCAAAGTAGGTGAGTCCTGACTAATGCTTTTCGAACTTTGATGTCTAGTAAAGTATGCAAGAATATTCTATTTTCCCTGGGAGACATGTGAAGTATTTATGTTTGAATCAAAATTACATGGCACATAATGAGCTTTGCAGGTATGATGGATTACAGTCAAAGAATAAGTTGGGAAAAAATGGAAAAAATAAACCCTGACAAAATGATGTTCTGGGATTCCATTTAGCATAATGATCTTAATGCTAGAGAAAGAAATCTGGAAGGCGTATTTTATAGCAAATATAAATCTTATTTCCTTTTCTACTTCTTGTATTTCTACCTTTCACTGCATATGATGTTTGTGTATGTATATATGCATGTATGTGTGTATATATATATATATATCTATCTGTATGTGCATATACACATACACATATATAATTGGAGGACTGACCAACGAGGGCCCAGTCTTTGGAACATGCACAGAAATGATCTGCCTGTTGAAAGTCCAACATATTGAACTTCAGAAGCCAAATTCAGTTACAATAACTCAAAGGTTCATACTGTGTAGTGACAAAAAGTCTTCTACCTGGCTTAGGAGCCAAAAGGACTAATGACTCAAAAGGCATAGAACCAACTGATTTCACCTACAAAAAAGATGTATTCACCCTTCCTTGAGTCCTTTTGCCCAGGCAGCTGAGCTAAGAACTACTGTGAACCATTGAGTGGTTATCTGCCCTATCTCCCATTCAACCAACATGTGACCCAAGCGCATGGCACTTCTGATTTTTTTTTTTTTGTTTTTTCTTTCCTGGTCTTAGGTGAATTAGTATTCTGAGAGAAGCTCCCAGGTGGCCAGAGAGTTTGGGAGATCAAAGGGCTCTCACAAGCAACTAGAGTCAATAGCAATAGCAGCTGCTATCTCTGGTAGTGAGCCACACAGAAGAGCTAAGTTATCTCTTTGACTCAGGTCAATAGTAGATTGATCTGTCAACCAAGGTTCCATGCCTAGAAAATAGGCAGCCCCGCTGAGCAAGAGAGTGATTCTTACAATGCCAATACCCCTAAATGAACTTGGGGACTCTTTGAAGGGAGAAAAAGATTCCCTTGTCCAGGAGTTGAGAAATATCTCTTGACCCCTCAGTTTCCCTCCATGTGTGTCTCACTACTTTTGTTTTACTTACTTTTGGTTTTAATCACTTTCCCCAAGGACCATTTGTGTGAAGAGGGGAAAGCTTTTGAGGAATATTTTTATAACTTTTGTTCTTGCTATATGTTTCAGTAAACATTCCTTTGTAAAGCTAATTGCTACGGCAATTAGGTGGTGTAGTGGATTGAATGCTTGGCCTGGAGTCAGGAAGATGCATCTTCCTGAGTTTGAATCAGGTCTTAGACATTTACTTGTTATGTGACCCTGGGCAAGTCATTTAACCCCATTTACCTCAGTTTCTTCATTTTTTTAAATGAGTTGGAGAAGGAAATGGCAAACCACTCTAGTGTCTTTGCCAAGAAAAGCCCAAATGGGGTCATAAAGAGTCAGACATGACTGAAAACGACTGAAAAACAACATAAAGCTAATTGATGCCAACTGGTTGATTGGTATTGGTGAAAGCATATTGGATTGGGCTTATAAATGACAATATTAGAAAAGTCTATCTCCCTGAGGTTAACCAACAGTAAAACATTGATGGGAGAAATGGTATTCTCCCCTCTGGGAACTTAACCTGCCCACATAGTGCAAGTTAGATGAACGGCTCAAAGGAAATGTTATATAAATATAAACATGTATCATATGTTCACACATACACACATATACATACATACATCATACACACACATGTATTTTTGGTTTCGGTCCAGGCCGAAGACATGGAAAATTCTCCAACTTTCACCAATGTAGTTTGGCAACTGGCTTTGGGGAACTAGGACATTGTGGTTTGTCTTTGATCACATCACTAGTCAGAGTATCCTGGTCTTTCTAACTCCTTGGTTATCTCTCTCTCTTTCCTATATACCACAGTGGATCTCACACAAAAAGTATGTATGCATATATGTATATGGTGCATGTAGAGAGTGTAGATATACACAATTTATACATGTATGCACACATAGTTATAAACTCATTGGCATACATACGCATATGTACATGTACATATATGTGTATATTTAGATTGAGTCTAAAACATATGTATATTTGTGTGTGCATACACACAGAGAGACAGAGAAAGGAAAGAGAGATGACAGAGAGAAAGGTGATGGAAGGGATCTCAGAGGCCATCTAGTCTAACTGTCTCATTTTAGAGATGAGGAAACTGAGGCCCAGGGACATTGAGTGGCTTTCCAAAGTCACAGAGGCATTAAGTGTCAGAGGTGGAATTTGAAACTAGGCACCCTGCCTGCACAGTCTGGGCTCTTTCCACTCAATCCAACTCCCTCTCTATTGTACCAAACAGTCTCTGATGTGTATATATGTATGTGTGTATATATATACCTCAAAGAGTAGAAGAGGTATGCACACATATATCCTTATTTGTTTCATTCGAGTTTTCACATATTCTGGCCCAATAAAACTCCTACATAAAGAGCAATGAAAGAGAAACAAATAGCTCTCTGAATTGTAAGCTTAGAAGAAAGGAGGTAAAGAAATCTGGGTTTTGGAGAGGGTCTAGAAAAAAGCCCCAGGGCTGTCATGAGTAGTTGTGTGTCTTGCTGCCAACTGCCATGTCCCCAAAACTTTCATTTGTCAACTCGAAGCAGCTAACTTCCATAAATCTTACTTAAGCCCTGATCAGTGGTTAAAAAAAAGAAACTTTCAATTAATATTTTAATGAATAAGGCAATCTCTTAGTTGTAAATATACGTTCACATTTTGCTTTGTTTCTAAAGAGCCAAGTATACTAACTTGAAATGTGCTGAGTTAGAGGTAAATTGATATCCACCCTGCAGTTGGCAGAGAAGGAGTCTTGTTGAGTCTTTGTGTAGGGGACAGAATGTAGGAGAGTCTGGGTCAATTAACTGCCTGCTGAGGCACTGCCCTATCTATTTCTGTACAGGGAACATGAGAGGAGGGGTTGATTGGTTGACTTTGGAAGTAGCTTTCTGACAGAAGTAGCTCGGTTTCAAAATTCCAAAGCCATGCATGCTAGTGTAATCAGAGTCTGTCTCTGTGGGGGACTGAAATGAAAGGAAACTTCATGATTAGAAGGTGTGGACATTGAAGACAGAATCTGTAAATTCAGTTCAGTGGCAATCTAGGTTAGCATACTTTCTCAGCTTGTATGATGGGTGTATATTTTAATATTTTTCCCCCTTAGCAGTTCCCATATTTCATTTTTAGGGGAACAGAAGCCAGTCTTTTCTTTTTCTATCAGAAAGTTTCACCTTTGCAATCCTTACTTGTTTTCAGAATAGTGAACATTGATAAATTGCAGATCATCCAGAAGAATGCAACCAGGATGGTGAAGAGCCTTGAGTCTCTGACAAATGAGGATTGGTTAGAGAAAATAAGGATATTTAGCTTGGAGAAGAAAAGACTGATGGAATGGGGAGGGAGGAGGGTTTGTGTGTGTTGAGAAAGAGACATAGCAAAATATATGGTTAGAAAGTTAAAGTTTAAAATTAGTTTTTTTCTTTCTTTTCTTCCTTTCTTCCCCCCCCCCCTGCCAACTCCATCATATAAGTTTAAAAAACTCATAATTTATCTCACAAACTTCAGTTGTTTTTCAGTTGTGTCTGACTCTTTGTCTTTTGGGATTTTCTTGGCAAAGATACTGGAGTGGTTTGCCATTTTCTTCTCCAGCTCATTTTATAGATAAGGAAATGGAGGCAAACAGTCATTTAAAAAATAATTTAAAAATCATTTTAAGTGATTTCCCTAGGGTCACACAACTAGTAACTGCATGAAGCCAGATCTGAACTCAGAAAGATGAGTCTTTCTGACTCCAGACCCGGCACTCTATCCACTGTGGCACCTAACTGCCCTCATCATAAACTAATGGGAGTTAAAAGAACTATTGAATGGAGTTATTTTGCTAACTCCAAGAATGCACATTGGAAATAACTTTTGGTTAGGTTGCAGACTTTTGATTGGTCATAGTTAATTAATATTGACAGACCTGGAATGTATTGCTGAAATGCATAGAAATTTGGTCTGATCAAATAGAAAGGAGTTGGGGCTGGGTCCTGGTGGAAATTTTGAGGAGCCTACATTTAGAGCATAGGAGAAACCTGAGGGACTCTGGATACCTTTACAGATTCTGAGGGATGTATCAAGGCACTACAGAACTTGGTACTATGAATCCTAAGCAAGAAGAAATGCTTATCAACACCAAAAACCATAAATTAATTAAAAAAAGACGAATTAATAATGATGTTGGTCTAGACTTGGCCACCTTCTAATAATTTATTTAGCGCCATCTATGGCAGGGTCACTAAAAGTCCTTCATTATATTTCATAATGTCTCTATATCTCTAAACCTCTGTTCATAATGTGTGAAAGGATATGTGTGTCATTTAGTACTTTTACAATTCCAAGTATTACCCTGGGGAATGAATTGATATTACTTCCTAGAAACGTATCAAGGGAAAGCTGTAACTCCTTAAAGCTCTATTGTTCTTTTACTAAAAGAACTTTCTCAAGGCCTTAGCATTGGTCAATCCAGTCAGAGAAAGAGAATATCTTTGTTTTCTTCTTCCCTATCCAAGGGATTGCAATGTCAGTATTTGTCTCATAATTCTGAAACTTTTGGGAAGATCTTGCTCTGTTTCCAAAATTGCGATAATGCTCAGCTCAGTTTAAATGAAATAGGTTGTCTTGGTAGTAGTCTATTCTTAAAAAATAGACAATGGATTTCAGTATCCTTAGGAGATATAAAAAGAAAAAGTCTTGAAAGCACACTTGCCGTCTTATTTAGACAATCATTTTTCTAGAATCTCGGGAAGCTAAACATTGAGATCAATTCTAATATTTGGATAGGATCATTTTTGTACAAAGAGAGAAAGGTTGTAAGCTGACTGGTGGTAAGGTGGCTGTCTTCCCTGACATTCCCACTAACTATCAGTGTGCTTGGAAGGGGTAACACCTGGGGCTGCCAGTGCTAATACTTGAGAGTAAATCAGGAATGGATACGTTTCCTAGTTCCAACCAGCAACAAAATGATCTGATACTATAGGCCTCTGAAGTGCTCAGATAACTGGTGAAAAGCCATCTTTGGTGCTGTAACCCTCCCAAGAATCCCAAATGTTGCCACTTGTACTCCTTCCCTCAATTAGTTTATCTGAGACTGTAGGCTTTGAGATTGCTCAGAAAGTTGATGAAGTCCTAATTAGAGACACAGAACTGAGGAACATCACTTCTCATCTTTAGCCTTCTCAAGAACTTTACTATCTATAAAGAATATCTTTTAGTAAACCTCATTAGGATTAGTAACTTTTATGCATGTGGCAAAGCATTTCTTTTTGTCTGTGAGATGGTGGATAGTTTATTACAAAATCACTTAATTAGAAGGCAGTTGAAGCTAAATGTGTAGGAAGTAGTATAAATTGGAGAATCTGATTAATTTCCCTTTCTAATTTCTGTGGACCCTTTCTCCATCCTTCCTCCCCAACCCTTGACTCATTTGGAAAATGAACAATATATCAAAAACACCTCCCTCACATAGGGCCCACAATTAATTTACCACAGGTTCAAGATGCTTTGTAGGTCAGCGACTATTTAAAAAACAACCCATGATGTGTTAATTGTACCCAACCAGGCAGAGGACCCATTTACTCACAGCAAAAAGCATATAATTGAAAAGCATACTGAAATTGGTGACAAGGAATATTCTCCATATACGCAAGACTATGTTGTTCCAGTGGTTATGATACTACCAGTAGGGAAAGAAACAGAGAAAATGTGTAAACAAAGAATGTGCATATAATAGTAAGAGGCATATGCATAATATGCACATTTGGACAGGAAATACACATGAATGCTTCAGGAGTATGCGTGCCCTTTTTATGGTCTTTACATTGCTTTCTTTTGGGTGTCTGCTCTCTGATGGGTACTTGCACTGTGCTTCTCATGCTCTCTACTGCCATCTTTTGGTCCTCAGTTACAATGTGGTTTCTTCTCTTTTGTGATGCAGGTCCGAGTCAATCGCAATAATATAGTTAGTTAGCGAAAACTTTAGAAATTTTAAACCCGTCTTTTGGACTCTTTTGCTCCTTCTGCCACTTGAGTTTTTTCAGTTCAATATCTTATTTGATTCATAATGAGAAAAGACCTTTAAATACTCTTTACTTTCTTGAGGCTACTCATGTTTCATACAAATAACATGGTCTAGGTAGAGAAACAGTTACCAGTGACCTTTGCTCTATTTCCTCCAGCAACCAAATCACGCACTCCCTATATACATTTCTTTATTTACTGTTTATTCTGTATACCCACTCCCCTCCTGTAACTGTTAGCAGTAAAAAGAACTGGGGCTAAAATAGACATTCAGGTGGGACCTAATCCTGGAGATGTCCATGACAATTTTCCACATTGGTATTGTAATGGAGATAGTACTTATGAAGGGAAAACATTGGAGAACAATTTTGGCATAATAGTTAATATGGCTCATATGCGGTAGTTTATGAGGAGAAGCTTGTGGAAAGCAAAGGAACTAAAGTCAGATGAGGTTAATTGGAGTAGTACATGACAATGAGGATGTTTACAGTGGTTTAGGTGGGGATCCTTTGTATTTCTCTATATCTCTACATTTTAGGGACAACTGGCTATGAGAAGTAATATATATGAGAAATGTATAGGTTTCCCTTGTATGTCTTTTTAGGTCAGGAATTGCATGCTTGCATGGCTCTAGAGTTTGAGCATAGGTTATTTAAGAAGGGGTTGCTGAGAGAAGATGGGCTGTTTTGCAGGTCTAGGGGGAGTTGCATATTTGAATTCACTGCCTGAGATCACTTCCCCTTTCCAAGAGAGGAATACCCTATCAAGGTTACTGGGATGTAACAGTTACCTTCTCTCAAAAGAGATGAGGATGAAAGGGTGTAAAGCACTTTGAAAATGTTAAAGAACTATATAGATGCCAGTTGTTGTTGCTGTTGTTGACATTGTTGTCATCACCATCATCACTCATAAGCCTCCATTCACCAATCTTCAGTCTGATATTGACTTCATTGTCTGAACCTTCTATTGCTCTCCAGCTGAGCTCAAGCAATGTTTATAGAGCAATACAGTACTGGTAAATGTTTAACAAGTTAGATAGACTCTCTGGGAAAACCAGAAGTATGCACTACACCTTTAGTTTAATTTGTATTGTCAGCACTTTCTTAAGTCTAGACAACCAATAAAGCAATAAATCAAGTCTTTATTTGTAGTGATGCCAATTTCTGAGGTATAAATGTTCACATTGAAAATTTAACAATCAGCTCTTGCGCTCAATAGAGTTGTCTTCAGCATAACTCTGACTTTCTCCCTAAATCTACTCTCTACTCTACATTACTGAAAAGTGACAGGAGAATTGAGCTTTTTTGTGCACTGTTTTCTTCATTCCTAAGTACATATTTTACCTTAGAGTGAGTAAAAATGTTATACTTTGCTCAGCTGTGGTTATATTCATCTTTAGACAGGGCTGTTTTGTCTTATTCAGAATCAATGATATGATGAAATTTACTCAATCTCCAATATACTAGGTGATACATAAGCTTTGTTTAATCACCACCCCAATTAACAAGTATTTCTTGTCTTTCCTTCTCAAACCCCCTTCCACTAGGGGAAAAAAAGGAAAAAGAAAATCCTATAACAAATCTGCATAGTGAAACAAAACAAATTCCCACATTGGTCATATCCAGAAATCTCTGTCTTATTCTGCATCTTGAGGTGACCTTTCTGTCAGGAAATGGGTAGCATGTATCACACACAAGCTTTCTAATTAGTGTTAGTAATGTTTGTCTACCATATACTTTGGTACATTCACAAAGTTGTTTGACAGGTAGAGGGAAAAATATACTACAATCACCTAGGGAAACATCTTTCTCACATAATGATCCAAAATGGAATTGGATGTCAAACTAAGGCACCTATGCATGGGGTATCCCTACATCTCATGTAAGATGGACAGTAGGGTAAATTTTAAAAAATATGAACCTCAGAGGAGAGAGAAAAAGGGGGGGAGAAGAGAGAGAGAGAGAGAGAGAGAGAGAGAGAGAGAG
>NW_027187372.1:16132356-16179970 GCF_028583685.1 Petaurus breviceps papuanus
CAGAGAGAGAGAGAGAGAGAGAGAGAGAGAGAGAGAGAGAGAATGAGGGAGAGAGAGGGAAAGAAAGGGAGACAGAGAAATAAGGAGAAAGTGAATAACAATAACACTGGAAGTCACATGGTTGAAAAGAGCCTTAATCAGGTGGTGACTACTTTATCTTCTCGGATTTATTAATATACAAGGGTTTACTTGCATATTAGAGCAGATCATGTGAACCAAGGACTTCCTGGACCTCCAAAACTATAGTATTTTGGAAATTTTCTTTTTCTTTTTACCTAGAATCCTAGATTTAGAGTAGTAAGGGTCATCTAGTGGGCATGTAGTCCAACCTATTTGGTTTTACAGATTAGGAAACTGGCCCAGAGAGTAGTAGTGTTCAAAAGTCACTCAGTTAATATGTGGCAAAACTGGGATTCAAGTCCAGTTCCTCTGACTTCAGATTGGGCATTTTCCCCATATCACCACACTGCCTTCTTTTGTTCATCAATATTATTCTTATAAGTATTATAAGTATGAGTATTATTCTTATAAAACCCCTAGTAGCTCATCTTTGTCTTCCGGGGAGAAGAGGGATCTTATGTTGGATTCTGTTTGTCTGTATTTCCTTGTGGAAAGTTGGGTCCATTCAGTCAGGGGAAGGGGCAATTGATAATAACCAACCCCAACTTAGGCTAGTTTTCCCTTTCTTCTAGATGTTATGTTTCTATGAACTTTTGACTCACATGGAAGTCCATTAAAATACTAAGATTCTTTTTTTTTTCACACAAATCATTGTCTACCTATGCTTCCTACATTCTATACAGCTGATTTAAAATCCATTTGTATAGTTTTACATTTATCCTTATTTATTTGAATCTTATTTCATTTGACCTATCATCTTATCCTAAATGACATTTAAAAATAAAGTCAGCATAAAGCATTTAATTGCAATAATTAAACTTGAAATTTGCATGTGCTGGAGGAAGAGTGGGTGATGGCAATTTCTCTTTCTAAATCATAACACAGGACAACAAAAGGGGGATGGGATGAGGAGAGAAGAAAGGTGGTTTGTGGGAGACAGTATATTAGTAACAGGAGAGTTGCACATCAAAAACAAGAGATATTCAAGCTGTGATGATGAACATCAAGTTTTTTTTTCTTAAGAGAAAATGTAACAATTTGTTGAGATGATGACTGGGCTTTCATTGTGTTGAAAATTTCTACAAACAGCACCTTTGATTTATCAATCAATTCAAGCTCTTAGAATTTAGGTAGTTGTGGAACTTTGGCTACTGGATTTTTTTGGTTTAATTCTTCCAAATCCATTAGAAAAGCATAATGAAAAAATATCAGGCATCTAGAGAATAGATTTAAATTGCCCCAAGTTTTCATGTGTATAAGACATCAAATGGTGTGTCCAATACTGCTTCAAAAATATTTACTTTTACAAGGCAGAGGATGGTGGGGGTGAGGAGGTGGTAAGAAGGGTTGGGTAATTGCCCAAAAATTACCTCTCCAAAAAAAATGTATGCATGTTACACTTTTAAGTTTAATCTACATTATCAATCTACATTTTCTCCGTCATTTTCTTAAGTTTAGATTAAAAACCCCACAATAAAATTAATCCATGATCTATGGCATTTTTGATTTCTTTTTTTTTAAGCAATCGGGGTTAAGTAACTTGCTCAAGATTACACGTCCAGGTGTTTCCGGGTGGGTGCTAAGTGTCTGAGCCCGGGATTCGATCTCCAGGTCTTCTCAACGCTGGAGCCGGTGCTCTTACTTGCTGTGCTACCTGACCGCCCCGGCATTTTTGATTTCTAAGGTGTAAAACCCTTTAATTGAAAACTTAACAATTGGCTTGAGCCAGTATAAGCTGATGCAAGCAAGCACACCTTTGTTAGGGTGGTTGAAGTAGCTTCTCCTTCACCACTTTTATTTTATTTTGGACAGTGACTGAAGTAGCTCCAAAGATATCATCTATCAATCAGAACACAGGTTAGCCCTCAACAGCCCCTTGATCTGCTATGGCATTTTGATTTTATTCTTTCAGTCTGAAAGTTGCCCTCTGAGTAGTGAATAGAAAAGCAAAATCAGTTAGATTGTTCATCTTTTCTCCACATTATGTCTTAATTATTCTACAACTCATTCCTTATTTGATCTTTGTTTTGCTTTTAACATAGCTAGAAACCTCATTTAATTGGTTCTAAGAGTCAGCACTCCTGACATTATTCTTTCAGGATTGTACCAAACTCATATTCTGTTACTTGTTAATGATTCCTTCTGCTTTACTAGGCTTTTAAACATTTAAGATTGTTCGTCGATTTCCTGTGCATCCACCTTGGTCTTTTTAGTTAGCTCCCCTTTATCTCCCTTGTTGGAATTGTTTGTGTTTGTGTCACCTTTATTTCATCCTTGTAACTATCCTTTCCTCCTTGGTCTTAATTACTTTTTAGAATTTAAGAAGTCAGGAATTTATCAGTCACTCTGCTTCTAATAGAAAAGACCTCTAGCATGTCCCTCAATAGTTGAAGGCTCTCTTCTCTATTTTATTTAGTGTTCTTGTAGAGTTTCTGATCCTTTTCCTGAACTCATTCATTTTTTCTTTCTTGATTGGTGGTTTTTAGCATGATCTCATCACAATATCACTTCTTTTCCTACCTCCAATGATATTCACTTACATGTTCTCTATTTTGTTTTCTCCATCTGGTTCATACATTTCTTTGAGTGAATATATCTTATTGACATATATACTACCCTAATACTTTTTTTAATCTAACTTCCTTTTGAAAAAATAATACCCTTCTATACCTATGTTACACTCATCTTTGGCCCCAAGAAACTGTAGCATGCATGGCAACTACACTCTGATAAAACTGTCTCAACAGATGAGCTAAACCAGGTTGGGAGTAACTGATAGGCCTTAAACTTGTCAGTGAGTTATGGAAATATCTACTTCCATCATGTGAAGACTTTCCTTGGTAGAATGGGCAGATGAGAATCATTTGTTACAACAGCCACGAAGGGAGCTGAAGCAGGCACTGTGGAGCACTTAGAGCTTGGCCACATTTCAATGATGCCAAGGTCATTCAGTGTATCACAGGACATTTCCAGTCATTCTGACTTTTATCTTCCCACTGGACTTTGGTAACTCTAGAAGAGAGAGAGTGAGGCTGATGACTTTATGTAATTGAGCCTCACTTAAATCCAACTCACATATGAATCAAGACATCATCCTATGATATTTTTCTTCAGAAAACAAAGAAGGAACAACATGCCAGAACAGAAGATTATAGTTTAGATGTTGTTTATATGAATAAAGCAAAGAAGGACAATTGCTTTTCTCATTCTATACCTTATGACTCAATGTAACCTAAGGTTGCATTAGTTTTCTTGGTTGTCATATCACAATTGACTTATATTGACATTCTAATCCACTAAAATGTCTAGGTCATTTTTATATGAACTGTCAGCTATTCCTCCTCCCCACACTATACTTGTCAAATCAATTTTCTGAATCCAAAAGAGACTTTATGTATATTCTTATTAAGTTCATTGTGCTGTATTTGTCCCACCATTTTACCCTATTTGTATATGTATTTTGTGAATTAATAATACTCTCCACTGATTTTTCTTTCTGTATTGTACCTGCTACTTTTCGCAGTATTTAGTTTAGTATGTGTATGTGGATAATTTTCTTCTTGAGTTCCACTTTCATTTTAATGTTCTCTTGTTAAGATTTATAATTCTCTAGGCATACACACATATACATTTACTAGCCCTTATTAGTTGTACTCCTTCCATAACCAAGGGTCTTTCATTCTTGCTTTAAAAATCAAAATGTCAGTGAAACAAAATGATAAAATGAAAAAGAAATAGTTTAAATAAACTGCAGGTTTTATTACCTTCTATTTCTATATGATCTTGTTTTTTCCTATAGAATACTGCTTTAGAATACCTTAAAAATTACAGCAGAATTTATTTTTTAAAATAAAGGCAAATTCAATTAAGTCAACAAGCATCTATTAAGTACCTATTGTGTGTAGGGTACCTTACTAGGTGCTCAAGGAGATACAAAGTGTAAGTAAGATATTGTCCCTGTTCTCATGAAACTTACCATTTAGTAAGGATATATGGCACATGAACATGTGACTACAATACAAGATAATATTTTAATATAAGCTCCTAAAGATCAGGGACTATTTTTTTTGCCTTTATTTGTATCCCCAGTATTTAGCACGGTGTTGACACATAGTAGGCATTTAATAAATACTAGTTGACTGACGACATAGGAAAGATGCAAAGGGAACTTTAATTTAGTGTTTACCCAAGTCAAGCAAGAATTGAATTTTAATTGATATATGTAAGAGCTTAGCTAAAAATGATGTGATAAACTAAAATGATTATTAGATTATCTTTTCTTAAAACTGCACAATAATTTATATTTAAATTAGGGAGATTTTGTACTTAACTCTTCCTTTTGTTTCATACATTATAGTGAATTTAGTTTAAATTCAGTTATCCAAAGAGAATTGGAACCTTTATAAATTATTCATTTGCTAAGATTCAGTTATTTTGAGCTGCATTCCCCTAAACAGATGATTGAGTAAAATTGTTTCATTTTGCCAAGGCATTCATAAATGCCTCTTTGCCATACTTCCACAACTCATTTGGGTTTCTGTTAGTTTAAGGAGCACTAATTTTCTGCTATCAGGATAACTCATCTAATACTTCCCCCAACTACAACTGAGGAGTGAGCTTGTTGTCATTGGGATTATTACACTGGATTCAAAAGTGAGAGAAAAATTAGGAATGCATCTCTGGAGGTTTCAGCAACTCTAGAATCTTCATATTAAAATCAGTCTTTCCATTCGCACTTTGTTTTCTTGTTCTTGTTCTTTCTTCTGTTTCAGCCTTTGCTAGAGAAGAAATTGCTTTCATTTTGGTATAGTTTCTTTCATTGTACACAGATCCATGGTCATTTACTTAATCTCTGGTGCATCTACTCTTGTTCATATGATGATGTTGCTGTTGAGATATCTGTACCATAACAAGTACCATTTCCCAGGAAGGTCTGCCTGTGTGGGCTTAATCCGGTTGGTGATGTTTTTTTCTTCTTTTTTACTTTTTGCTCATGCACATACCCACATGCTCACTTTGTAATCATGTCTGCTATTTTCATGTAAGACTTGAAACTTAATTGTCTTTAGTCTCTGGAAAAATAAATTCAGTTCCTGAAAGATGGTTTCACTCCATAAAATGGTTTGTCTTAGTCTTATCAGCTTTATCTAGTGTAGTGCTTTCTTCAGACTTTCAAGGGCTCTGGTCCTATGATATCTTTCACAGGATTATCTCTTTTGATTCATTGTGACTTCAAGATGTCATTCCCAGCTACATCTAAATGCATGAGCAATAGAATTATTGGTTTGGAATTTCAAAATTGCAGGAATTAGAAAAAAATCAAAGCAGAAATAATAACTTAAAAGGCATTAACATGAAAAAATACAAAACACTGAAGAAGTCTAGCCCTCAGACAGTGAAACTGACTACTCAGATGAGTTAGTACCAGTGGTGGGGAAGGAAGAGAATGCACTTTAGGCTACACTTTAATCTTCACTATGAACATGTGATTAGGATTGAATTTACAGATAATTATTTTACTGTAGAATTAGTTTGAATTAACCAGGTTCCAGGAGACAGTTTGGTCCCAACCAGGAAGAATGAGAATATTATTTACATCTATTTTTCTATTTTTTAATGAACTGATAAAAAATCAAGGTGATTTTACTATGTAATTCTAGTACTTTGATATTTAAATGGATCTTTTATATTTCTAATGCAGGTACTCCTTTCATCAGTGTAAATCACAGACCATCCTCTGCTGCTCTTGCCCATGTCCTTTTAAATGTGCCACAGAATGCCCTTCTATCATTTGGTGTGCCTTCTTCTAGATCTCCTGATAATGCATGCATAACAATGGTCCAGACAGCCTGTCATTAATGGTTATTCCTTGTTCCTGGGTCAGGAGCTCATCTATTTTTCTGGTTGTGCATTTCTTGATGACATACTTTATTCAGCTTTTCCTGTATAATTCTTTATATATAATTTATTTATAATATAATTCTTTATATATAATACATATAATGTAATAGAATATGATTAAATAATATATATAATCTGCATTGACCTTTGAGTGATAACTAAACTCAGTCCTTCAGAAATTGTAGTATTCTATAACTTGCAATCATATAACATCACTGGAAGAATATTGATAATAGTTTTAAAACATTAAGTTTAAAAAGGATCCTTTGTTTCAGGGAGAAGGTTGGGGCCATTGAAAATACTGTCCAGTTTCCTAAAGGCAATCTAGTCTGTTCTCCTACTGTTAAATTCTGGGGTTAATTTATTGCAGTTTTTGTATAAGATACATATGCTAATGGATGAGGTCTACAGGTTGTCCAACCATGTCATAGTCTATACAGTTCTTCATTGGCTTGGTTTTTAATATGTGGATAGTTAGGATAAATTCTTTTTAATATTTATGGCACCTATTTAGGAAGCTCTGCAATTTTGAGGTCTTAATTCAAATGGAAAAAATGACATTCACAAATATGAGCATTTGGAGGATTTTACTATCCATAGAGGATGATTAAATATTTGTCATTCTAAAATTAATATAATTAAAAACTGTATACTACTTCCTACTCAAAAAATATTTTTACAGGCACAGTAATTTTTATACTGACTACTTTAGATTATTGCAAAAGAAAAAAGTTGGTAATTTGTTTAAAAATTTAAAAAGATGCTATTTGTCAGGAGCAAATATTCAAATGGTCAGTGTCTAATATTAGTCCAGTAGTTATGTATTACTTGATGTAAACCAAAATAACTACTTAAGATGTGAATGGAATTTTTACTTTCAATATTATGTTCTTCCTTTCCACTAGATTAATTGTACTGTCCATATCCCAAAGAGCAAGTGGGGGCGGAGGGTTTGTTTATTTGTTTGTATTTCAGTTTATATCAAATGTTATTCCTTGAATATTAGCTGTGATATGTTGTATCTGGTTAAAGATTGGACATAGCCAGCATTAGAAAGATGAGAAGAATAATAGCTCACATTTGTATAATGTTCTTGTTTAAAATATACTTTCCTTATAAGAATCATATGAGGTAAGTAGTAGAAGTGTCATTATTTCCATCTGCAGAGGAAGAACTAAGGTTAACATACTCTCATTAGCTAGTAACTAGCATAACCAGGCCTTAAATTCAGGTCTGCTGACTCTTAACTTCATTGTTCGTTATACTACACTATACCTCTTTTTAAACCAAGAACAAAGGAAGAACAGAACCCTAGAATACTAAAGCCAGAAGGTATCCTAAAGAACAGCATAGACCAGTGGGCTCAGAGTGGTAGAATTGAGACCTGGGTTTGATTTCTGGCTCTGACATTTACTAACTATATGGTTGAAGACAAGTCAATGAATGGAAAAGCATTTTCAAGTTCTTTCTAGAAGTCAGGCACTATGCTAAGGGCTGGGGATACAGATATAGCAAGAGAGACAGTATCTGGCCTCCAGCAGGCAGAGCACAGAGAAGGGAATTTGAGTCTAGGAAGTCACAGAGATGCTAAATTGATTATGACATGATCTTTCCAGAAGTAATGATTCTACTGACTCAATTAATGTGCCCCAAACAAGAGGTAGAAAGTAGAGATGTGTTTGGGGAAGCAATAAAGTATGTATGCAGTGGCAACAAATACTGAGTGAGATGGCTTGGCTGAGTGACTGATGACTAGATGGATGGATGAGACACAAAAGTGAAGCATGGTCTGTTGTCAAGGGGTAGCCAGTAGATACAGTGGGTTAAGTGGGCTAGTTTATGTTCAGCCAGCAATCAAATGGGTTGGGTCTTAGAGCAGGTGCTCCAAAGATCAATGGATTAACTTCCCCACGGACTAGAGGCACGAATCCTGAAGACCTAGTAGAGAGGGTGCTGGTCCAGGTTGAGAGAGGCAGAGCAGTGGTAACAGAATAGGTCCTATCTGTTCTCAATTGGCCTATGTCTTAAAGGATACAAATGCGATGATGTCCTAGAAAACAGTATTGAATGTTGAGAGCACAGCTGGGGCATTCTGCCTCAAGCATAAAGTGGAAAGCAGGCCAAAGAGACTATTGGTCATAGAGAAGGGATCTATTTCTATGGATTCATATGCCATTGAATCCATACAGATATGACCTCGACACATGAGAGGCGTGAAAGCTGAGCCTTGGAATTTAGTCTTACCCTTTTAAGATGATAAGATTTAGACCTAGAAAGTTGTTCGAGATCATATAAGTAAATTCTTTCATTTTACAGATGAAGAATCCCAGCCTCAGAGAAGTAAGTGATTTTCCTAAGGTTACACGATTAGTAAGGAGTAGAGCTTGTATTCAAACTCTAGTGTTTTCTCTCCAAATCCAGTGTTTTTCTATCATTGCACCATGCTGACTCTTCTCTAGGCCACTTTCAGTCAGTGTAGGACTGTATATTTCATGCTAGACAAGATCTTAAAGGTCATTGAGACAAAGAGGGGTTAAGTGACTTGTCCACAGTTATATAGCTAGTAAGTGTCTGAGGCACAATTTGATCTTGTTACAGAGATATTAAATACTATGCTCTATCCATTACCCTTTTTTCCCCCTGAGGTGGTAAATTGAAGAGTGATGTGTGAATGACAGGGGATTTGTGCTCTTTCAATGGAGTATCACAATTTTTGTGGCTTCCAGGACTCTGGGGAACATTGTCTAAGCTTTAGGATTCTGGGGAAGTTAACTACAAACCATCTTTGCATGAAGAGCTTGCATTTAAATAACACATTGTTATGAGTGTGGTGAATATGAGTGTATATGCAAAAATTCAGCTCTATAGATATACATGTAGTTGTTTTTAAGTTTATGTGTGTGTAGCTGAATTTTTAGTATTTCATATTATACAGTAAATTTCCTTGCTTGTATATGCCATTTTAGGCAGGTTTACCTATTCGCTTTGAGCTAAAAACTCTTCAAAGCTCCTCAAGCTGTATTTCAGTTTCAGGTGTGTATTAATATATCCTTTGTCTTTCAAAGAGATCTGTGTATGTGTGATTGTTTTGTGAGTTTTGTTAAAACTTTCTTTACCCAACATCATAATCCTGAGGTTTTATAAGGATGATTTTGAAGAAAACTCAGAATGCGTTCCCATTTAGAAACTTTGACCTCCTGAGCAATCCTATAATCATGAGGTAGATCTCCAAGTTTTCCTCTTACTTTGAAATTCCTTGATTCTGTCAGTGATTTCATGTTGCAATAATAACCTTTTCAACTTCCTTCCAGGTGTTAATATTTCTTTTGCAGTTAGCTTTACCGTACAGGTGTTAGAGTTAGAGGGAGAACTTCCATTTGGTAAGCTAGTTACCAACCTAGGGCATACCACTCAGTTGTAATAATGCACATGTTTTAATACTACTTTTTCTAAACACATATGTGGATATCCAGAAAGCTCAAATAAAGAACAAAAAGATATTTTTGTTTGATTGCTATTGACAAATATATACAAAATGTAGGCAGCAATGTGATCTGGAAGGCAGAAGAAAGTGACTTTCTTGGCCAGGTTTTTTTTTCTTGTTCAGATTCATTTGAGAAGGGATCTTGGGAGCAAAATGGCCTTTGCAGCTCCAGCCACCATGTAGCTCCCATGGTGTTTCTTTTGAGGACTCACTCACCAGACATGGAATTTGGGGCAATGGGATTAAATAAAGGGTGCTATGTGGGAGTTACAATATATAATTACAGTATAAAATCAAGACTCAGAGTCTTTCATGGATAGTTGTAACAACATACAAGGGAGGATCTGTAGTCAGAAGTGCTGGGTTCAGTTTCTATTTTGTTTTATTTTATTTTACTTATTAGAAAGCCTTATAACATTTTGTTGGCAGAAATTAATGTCTCTGTTGAAGTTATAAATTGAGTCTTAGCTAGGATCACCCATTTGAAAGATGTATGCTTTAGTCTCAATTTTATCAACTCTAGTCATCCAGTATATATAGATGGCTATAAATGACACTTGGAGTTTGCAGAAATAGTATGAAAGTGATGAACTGTTTTCTTTAAAGAATGAAATAGTAACTCCATGAAGTGAGAAAGAGTTTTAAGATTAAAAATGTTAAATAAAAGAAAATCCAACTAACATAGGCACTATTTATATAAGCTTTAAAAATCTGGAATCAACCAGAATTCCAAACAAAACAAAACAAAATTTTAATGACCTATGTGGGCACGTGGGAGATTATTTCCAGTTAAAATGTGTTGTGATGATGAGATGGTCATGTAACAAGAGAAAGGGATGGATGGACCATATGCTCTATTTTTATTCTTGTAATGGCAAGATTAAACTTCTAGTATATTTAGTAAGGAAGACCCTACCACATCACTTCATGTGATAAACTTATGGGAGAACATGGATTAGTGGTGTCCAAGTATGAATGGGTTACAGTTTTCACCATTGAAAGGAATACTCACATCAGTGATAGATCATTTGAGTATTTGGCAATTACCATTTAAAAAAGTGGTCCATTAGTGATTGTACGAGTAAACAATGGGAAAAATATTAAGTCTGCTTGTATGTTTCTATGATTTTTACATTTTTGGGCAAGTAGCATTAAATTTGGAACTGTCCCTTTTCTGCCTCCTTGATAAGTCCCATAGTCTATTAGGGTTTGTTTTTTCTCTCACTCTTCAACATCAGACAACAAATACATTTTTAAAAAGAGGAATTTGTGAAGTATTTAAAGACACTTACTTCAGCCTAAACTTAGTTTGTGGTGAAGTAAGTTAAAATATCCTTCTCGCTGTGGTTTGAAGGCATTTTCAGTGCAGAGGGAATCATGGCATCATGGCCGGCAATTGTAACCACAATCCTTCTACCTACTGACCATGAATAGTTACATCCACCAAAACACTAAAATCCTGGTCAATTTGTCTGGTCTAAATCTGGACTTATAACTTTAAAAATGATTCCCTCTCCTCTCACCCACCCCCACCTTCTAACCAAGTTAGAGTTGAGTACAAACTTTGTTCACACTGTTAAATGAGTGGCTATACTCATTCTAGGCCAAATAAATAATCAAGAAGATGGGGATGGAAGGAAAATCAATGGAAAGAATTTTGGATTTGAAGTCAGAAGTGCTGGGTTCAGTTTCTATTTTATTTTATTTTTACTCATTTGCTGAGTAACCCTGGGAAAATATCTCTGGGTCATAGTTTCTCTACTAGTAAAATTGAGGGGAGTGGGGTTGCCACTAGATCACCTCAAAGGTTCCCCCTGGCTCTAAATCCTATGATCTATAGCTATGATCCAATCTCATTTAAACAGAAAGATGGAGGAATAGATAACAGGGTAGGGAATTGGGGGAAGTGGTTGGGGAGAAGCAGAAGTTTAGAATACCTCCCCCCCCAAAGTAAATTATGAAAGGAAAATTACTGTGACTGGGGAGTTTGGAATAGTTGTGACATTTTAAAATGTTTTTTTTTAAGCAATCAGGGTTAAGTAACTTGCTCAAGGTTACACGGCCAGCCATTTCTGGGTGTGGTGCTAAGTATCTGAGCCTGGACTCAATCCCCAGGTCATCCCAACACTGGAGCCAGTGCTTTTACTCGCTGAGCCACCTGGCCACCCCTAAGCAATTGGGGTTAAGTAACTTGCTCAAGGTTACATGGCCAGGTGTTTCTGGGTGGGTGCTAAGTGTCTGAGCCCGGGATTCGATCTCCAGGTCATCCCGACACTGGAGCCAGTGCTCTCACTCTGTGCTACCTGGCCACCCCATTTTAAAATATTTTTAAAATTCCAAGCATTTATTTTCTATCTCCTCCTCCCCAGCCCCCAATTGCTGAAAGAAAAAGAAAGGATAAAGCAGTACAAAATCTTTGTAGCATATAGGTATAGACAAGCAAAACAATTACTATGTGGGCCACATCTAAAAATACATTTCTCATTCTACATTTTAGTCTACCATCTCTCTTTGATGAGATGCACAGGATTCTTATTCATTAATCCTCAGGAATCTTGGCTGGTCATTTCATTGATCAAAGTTCGTTAAGTCTTTCAAAATTGTTTGTTACACAGTATTGATATTGTGGCATAATTTCTTTTCATATTTCTGCTCATTCAATTACTATTATTTCATTTAGGTCTTCCCATGCTGACCAGGTAGGATTTTGTATTCTCTGGAAGTTTCTGCTGGTGTCAAGACACTATGGAAATACTAGCAAACAATTACCCCAATTTTCCCACCCTAATGGGAAATAATAATTGACATCTATACTGCACATTAAAGTTTGTGAAACACTTTACAGAGGATGTTCTGAAAGTCTTAAGGTACTAAGCTACTAAAGCTTCAAACTCCACTAAGACATATATATTGAACATTTTCTCATTCAAGTCTAATAGTAATCCAATATTATTATATCAACTTTATGGATTGTAAAATTGTACTAGTTACTTTATTATAGTCACACATCTAGTGAACTTGAACCCAGACCTTCCCAACTCTAAATTCAGAGTAAGGATGTATGAAAAAAAAATCTTAGTGTAATCTGGACTGTAAAAACCAAGTTGAAGCAAACTTCTTCAAAAGGAAGGTTCACTTTTGATTAATGTTTGTTATAAGTAAGCAGCATTTTCCTTCTGCAAGTTTTTTTTTAAATACATATTGGACTAAATCCAACCTACAGTTGATTTTATGGTTGACTCGTTCTTTTCCCAGCTGGCCAAGCATATAACCTTCCTCTCAGTTTAATTTTTCTTGTTGCGCTTTTAGTATAGGAATCCAGCTAGAATAGTGGAAAATAGATGCCACCAAGAAGCAGGGCAGATGGAATTGTACTACCCTTGGAACGGATGAAGACTGGCATGCCAGATCCTATGAATGTAAATTTCAAGCTGGGAAGTGATTTTATTGGTCATCGAGCCCAACCCCTTTTCTCATATTGCAGAAGAAGACACTCAGCCTAGGAAAGATTAAGTGACTTTCCTTCAGTCACACAAAACTAGAGAATGTGAGAAGAGGGATTTGAAGTTAGGTCTTTCTGCCTCTGAGTTCAGCGCTCTATTCAGCACACTTCCTGACCCACTCTTTCTATTGCTTGCTGTTGGTAATAAAGAACTATGCCTAAAGGGTATTAGTCTCTGATGGCCAGAATAGGGTCTTCCTTTTTGCTATTTCCCCACAAGTACATGGTACTGTGCTTTGTAGCTAGTGGACCCTAGATTTTGATTGAGTCAGGTCAGGTCTGTGGTCTGAATACTCTAAATAGCATTACCTTTAGCCACAAATGACAGTGATTGTGTGTGTGTGTGTGTGTGTGTGTGTTTGCTTCCATTAAAAAAATTATCAGGATCCTTTTGCCCTATTTTGAGGTAGCTCTAAATCTGAAGAGGACAAGCTAGAAAATTTGGGATTCAATAAAATGGCTACTTGGATAAAATTTCAAAATACTGGATCTTGGCGAGGGACCAGTTGTTTTTTTTTGGTCAGATGTTTTTCTCCATGAGGAAAAATTATATTTCTTGTATTACAAGAGAAAGTTTGTTCCATCCACTGCCGTCTCATTTCCATATAATCCATCCAAAGCTTGTCTACGAAGAGCATTTATATCCAAGGTATTTCATAAGTCATTTTAAAAAATGTTGTTTCTCTCTCTTTGGTCCTGGAAAAATGCCATTTCCTTATTCAAACGTGATTCAATCCTGGTGAACTTGTGCCAAGGTCTAAACTTAGAGCCCTCAGAATTAATGTGGGCCACGAACCTGACAAGACATTTTTAAACAATCATATGTAGTGTAATGGGGGATGTTAAGGAAACTTCAGTATTGTTTAGAGTACTAGTCAGGGTTAAAGCACATGATTCCAAGTACCTGAAAGCTTTCCTCTAAGAAACTGCAAGGCTAAGTAAAAGTAAACATTTATTTGCTTCATAGATGAGGGCTATACACTGGATTTTTTTGGTGGGGGTTAGTGGAGTAGGTGGCCTGTTGTGTATGGCACAGTGTTCAGATCTGTGATTTATTTAGGAAACTCCTAATGCAGAAATTCCCTTCACTTATACAGAACAAAGCTTTCTGTGATTTATAGTCCTAAGTACTTGCTTAGGACCCTGAGGGATTAAATGGTTACACAACTTGTATGTGTTAGAGGCTGGATTTGAACTCAGGTCTTCTTGACTCCAAGCACTATCCTCTATTGACTGTGCCAGACTGGTTTCTCTGAATCTCTTTTTCTAGAGATCTCTATGAATATAAGAGGCACTAACTGCATTGAAATGACTGTTCAATTACTGGGCTATGGCCCATGTATAAGTGTATATGAAAATATGTTAATAATACTGCATAGGTAATTTTTTTTGTTATCGCATATGTTGTGACTCTCCACTGACTTTTTACTCTATTTCCTCATTGTGAGCTTGGGGCCTTAAAGGATACGACAGTGGAATGAACATTTTGGCAGGTACCACTGAGCTGGGAAGACTGCAAGTAAAGGCAAATGAATACAAGTATTTGCTTTTGTGTGTATACTTGTATTATGTACTTGGTACATAGGAAGCACTTACTACTCGTGTTTTCATTCATTTATTCATTCATTCGTTCATTTGATGTCCTGTGCTTGTTACTTGGCAGCCAGCCTGCCTATGTTTAGAAAGACATATTGTCAGAAATTTGTCCACAATATGATGAATATTTTTGACCTTAATAACACACAAAGCCCGTCTGCTAAGGTGATGAGGGTTTCAACCTGCATCAATAAAGGGAATACCCAGACAAATAAAATCACAGATCATTGAGTAATGAAGTAACTATTATAACAACTTGTAGTCATCATGTTCCACACCTAGGAGGGAAGGGGCACCAGGCGGGACTAGGGACTCATTACTTTTAGGTGGGGAAATTACTGCATCACTATCTTAGGAGAAAGGAGAGGTATGAGTTTTCATTGGCCTTTGCAGGGGGAAAATATATCATCTGGGGGTGACCCATGTAAGAATGTATCATCTAGAAGTACAGGTTCTGAACTAAAGATCAGAAAACTTTGGGAAAAGCATCTGTGGATAAAGGATGTTAAGGGGAGACAAAAAAGTAATTTAATGCCATAGGGTCTATAAACTTGTTTAGAATTTTTTAATAACTATATTTCAATAGAATTGACTCATTTTTCTAATCCTGTGTATTTTATTTTATGCTTTTAAAAACATTATTTTGAGGAGTCCAGGAGTTTCATCAGACTGCTAAAGGAGTCCATGGCTCAAAAATGAAGTTAACTCCTGTGTCTGGACTATGAAATCCACATGGCATAGGCACCAAAGTGATTTTGTGTTCTATCAAAGGTTGAACCAGTTGAAAGATTCATCATGTAGAATTGACTTTAGGGGAGTATCCAGAACAGAGAGATGTAGTATGGAGTAGTGGACAGAGTGTTAGATTTGGAGTCAGGATGACCTGGGTTCAACTCTTGCCTCAGATATTTACTAGTTTTCTGACACTTAGTAAGTCACTTAGCCTCTCAATGACTCAATTTCCTCACTGTAAATGATGGGCTTAGGTTCCATAGTACCTAAGATTTCTTTAGGTTTTAGATTTTGATTCTATGAGGTGAGAAGATGAGAAGGTTTCCAGGGGCCCAGAATATGGAAACCTTTAGATTATAAGCTTCTTGAGAGCGGAAATTATTTCACTTTTCTCTTTATATCCCTAGCATAGTGCCTGCCATATAGTAAGTACTTAATACATACTTGGTGAAGTAGAAAGAATAAAGTATATGCTCAAAAACCAAGGAAAGGTAACTGAAATCCACATAGGAAAGGTATATTTCTCTTTGGAAATTTGGAGCAATATGATGTTTTCCTGAGTCTTGGGCAATAGGTCTGTTACATATTAGGCTCTTTATCTCTGTCCCCATCTTTAGAGTGAAAAGGGTGGGGAAAGGGAGAAGTGAAAAGGAGAGAATAAATATTTATGTAGAGTCTACTATGAGTTGGGTACTGTGCTAAGCACTTTGCAAATATCTCATTTGATCCTTACAACAGTCCTGTGAGGTAGGTGCTGTTATTTTCCTCATTTTATAATTGAGGAAACTTAGGCAAACAGACATGAAATGACTTGGCAAGGGTCACAGGTCTAGTATGTGTCTAAGGCTAGATTTGAAGTCAGGTCTTCCTGACTCTAGGACCAGCACTCTTTCCAGTGTGCCACCTAGCTGCCTAAGAAGTCTTAGAACAGTTGCCATATTGGACAATCAACTGGGGCCATGTCTAAATTACTGTATCAATGACTCTGCTTTTGGTAATTGACCCTCTATTTGAGGGATGGTACAGTCCCAGTACACAAAAAACTCAACAAAGTGAGACAGACACACTACAGTTTTCCCCCTGGTTACCTTCATGCATGGATGGAGCGTATGGAGAAATGTCCCTGAGATGCCTATGCAGTGTAGATACATCCTTTCTTAAGTCACAAAGGTTTATTTTGGGTTGGCTCTTCTCTCAATTGATTAGTCAATCATCCCCAAAGAGAAAAGATTGTGGCAATTGCTCTTTTGACCCTCTTAGGTCCAACTCAATGTTGCTTTTTTATACCATGGTGAAAGTGGTGTATACGCTATTGATTCAATTAATTTTTTTCCTCCATAACTCCATTGGGTTTATCTACTTCCAGTATTAATAAGATTGATGGTATCATCCTAAAATAACTGAGCTAGGTCATATGTAAAAGGAAAGAAAGTCTTTGCCTAGGTCTAAGACTTCCAAGTGCCATAAGAGTTAAAAGAACAGTTTCCAACGGCTGCCCTAGGCAGTCAGTTCAATGGTATTAATTTAGTTACTTAATAAGGCCCAGACTATTTAGTCACATATAATCTAGCAGTTGGACAGGCCTTCAGGGACCATCTGGTCCATTTCTACCTGAACATGAATTTCCTCTATAGCACACCTAGCAAATGTTCATCTAGCCTTTGCTTGAAGGCCTCAAGTAAAGAGAGAATTTACTACCTCCTAAGGCAGCTCATTACATGTTTGGATTACTTTGTTAGGAAGTTTTTCTCTACATCAATCCCAAGTTTGTCTCTTTTCAACTTCCATTCATTGTTCCTAAGAAGTAAGATAGACAAAAAGGAACTTTCGTTAAATATCCATCTCTCATGATAAGGACTAGGATTCAACTACAAGAGTCTTTGTAAACTCAAATGTTAGCCTTTGCACGTATTACTTTTTTTCCCTCCTGTCAGTTACTTTGGATATATTTCTGTAGATATTTATATTAAAACCTCTTTGAGTGATGTAAGACTGGTGTGTTTTTATTAAGGAACAGGGTAGATATGGATGCATATTCCTCTTGCATGGGATATCAGGTTGAGGAACCCCCTAAAATATGGGGCAAAATGGTAGCAGCTTATAACCTGAAGGGGATTCTAGGGAAATAATTTATGACTTGCTAGTGGAGAAAATCATGACAGAAAGCCTATTGTTCTCCTTGTCACTACACCTGTCTTTTTGACTTAGCTGCAGCCCTATTGGAAGGTGGTATTATGAGATAACCTCTTAAGGTTTTCTCCAGTGCTCAGAACCCTGGGGGGGTCAAAGAACTACCTGGTGACCTAGAAACGAGTCCTGGAAATAATCTTATTTTAGCTTACCATTCTATCAAAGATATTAGGTCCTTGTTGGGGTTTAGGACAGTCTGATTTTTACTGCCTAAAGGATAATGGGGAAAAAAGTATGGGAATGGTCTTTTCAAGAAAGTTGCAGCTCTTAGAGAGAGAGAGAGAGAGAGACAGAGAGAGACAGAGAGAGAGAGAGACAGAGAGAGAGACACACACACACTCATGAATTGCTTATAATAGTGAAAGTCAAAGTCTAGGGTAGCAGTCTCTACGCATGTTGTCTTTTTATGGTGTCAACAAAAGTACAGGTATGACTGAATCCATTTTAATAGCAACACATTTAAAAGAAAACTCACCTGTTCATATTTTTCTATGCCAGAAACAAATTTGTACAAATATAGTGTGAACATACCTATTTAATTCCAACTGAAACCTATATCCATCTTCTACTTTTTTATTGCCTGTTTTCTTAATGTTTTGTTTGGTCTGAGGATTGAATTAATGTTGGTCCAACACCTTTAAAAATGGCAATAGATCCATGGTCTTACTTTTCTTCATTTCTAATTTTTAAGACAACCACAGCTTGTTTAAATGGACCGGGTTCAAATTGTTATAGTCACACACATCTCTATTAAAAAATATGTTATCTATCTTGACCTTTACTTGAAATTGCCAATAATCTGACTACATACTGCTGATTCTTAAGTGACTACTACATCTAGAAGGAATTGTTTCTTGTCAGGTAAAAGAGTCAATTTCATTTTAAAAATGATATCCCTGGGTATTTTCCATACAGCATCTTCTGACTTTGTAGAAGAAAATATTCAGAATGCATAGGATGGAAGCTTCTGAACAATCTTCAAGGCTTTGGCCTTTTCATATCTTGATTCTGAATCATATTTTACAACATAGTTTTGTTGTCCTCCCCTGTGCACACTTTTTCATTGAAGTCAATGTGATTTTGAGGATTTTGTCAAGTTTTTCATAGGCAGTGTTCTATTTTACTAGCTGTGAGCTCCCTATTCACTTGCCTTTCCCCCTTACCGTTCCTCAGAAATCCTTTTCCATCAGCCTCTATTGTCTCCTCCTTTTCTCTAGTCTTTGACAGAAAAGTATTTCTTCTTGGGCCAAGACCAATCCCTTTTCTTAAGCTCCTGATCTAACCTTTTCATCTCTTCCAGGAACTTTTTCTTTTAATCATATTCACCTCTCCCTCCCCACCCCCATATTTAATCTCTCCTAATCTACTGGCAACTTTCCCACTCCTTACCAATTCCCAGATATTTCCTATTCTTAAAACAACTTCACTTGATCCCACCATCTTTTTTTTCTTACTTTGAAGTGATAGCAAGCAGAGAAAATAAATTTCCTCCCAACACCTGGAAGTATACTCTCCCTTATATTATCTTAGTTTGTAGGGAGAGTGGGCTCAAACTTAATATAAAGTTTCTGCAAAACATTTGTGCTGCCACATTAATTTCCAGTTGCAACATAGTCTCTGAATGAGTATATTAGCTACCATTGAGCTCAGATAATTCTACAGGTCTTAAATGTTGGGCTGGGTCAAGCAAGCTGTTTTTTGTTGTTGTTAAATTAATAACTGAACTGAGTCCTTTATTTATCCCAGGCATTTTTTTCCATTAAAATGTAAAACAAGGTAAAGGAACAAGAGACCAAAGCAAAAGTACAAGTGATATTAGAGCTCACAAGTCACAAGCTAGTCACTGTTTCAAAGAAGACCAGAATTTATGTCATGTCCTAAAGGCTCTTCTCACCAGGAGCCTCTCTGGCTGCATGAGGGAGGAATACAGGTGATATAGTGAAGGACCCAGTCTTCACCTAAAGGCACAGGTTGCTCAAGAGTCCAGGGATGTGGGAAAATATTAACTTTTCTTATCCAAATATGTCAAATCACTCCTTCCTAAAGTTAGGTTTCTGACAAATTTCCAGCTCCTAGGTCTTTGGTGGCTCTTCATTATGACTCTTTGAAGCTAATAAGGTCATGGCCATCTTGAATCTCTTTCACCTAAAACTGGAAAGAATAGAAGCAGGGCCACATACTCATGATTCACATTGCAGCAGCTCTAATGGGGAGATAAAGATGTGAAACCTTTCTCTCCCCCAAGAGCTTTCAGCAATTTTTAGTTCTTCACCAGAACACACCCAGGCAGGGATGAGGACAAGGTCTTGCTTTGGCCAGTTAATGCCTTTTGAATGTACCTCAGTTCCTGCCTTGCTGCCAATCAATAGTCTTCATCATGTGATTAATAAACTGGTACCAGATACAGAATGTCTGCACATATGCCAAATTGTGGAATAGGATCATCCTATTTCACATCATCATATTTTTTTTCTGGAAATTATCTCCCCCTTTTTGTGTGGGAAATTATATGCTGTACTTGCTCAGATGCACAGTGGATAGATAGTGCACTGGGCTTGGAACCAAGGAGACTCATGTTCATGAATTCCAATCTGGCCTCAGATTCTTACTAACTGTGCGACCCTGGGCAAATCACTAACCCTGTTTGCTTCAGTTTCACATCTGTAAAATGAGAAGGAAATGACATATCACTCTAGTGTCTTTGGTAAAAAAACAAAAAACAAAATGGGGTCATGAAGAGGTAGAAATGATCCAAAAACAACTTTTTAGGGCACCTAAATGGTGCAGTAGATAGAGCACTGGGCTGGGAATCAGGAAGACTTACCTTCATGAATTCAAATCTGACCTCAGACACTTATTAGCTTTGTGGCCTTTGGAAAGCCACTTAACCCTGTTTACCTGAGTTTTTTTTTATCTGTAAAATGAACTTTCTATCTTAGCAGGAAACCTGGTCCCTCCAGAGATTTCTGGACCATATGGAGCCCTCCAAAAGGACTGACTTGGAATCACCATCTTACCCTCAGGGATGCCTGTACCATAGACTACCCTAGGAGTGGGGAACCTGCATCCTTGAGGCCACAAGGGGCCCTCTAGGTCTTTAAGTACAGCCCTTTGACTGAATCCAAACTTCACAGAACAAATCCCCTTAATAAAAGGATTTGTTCTGCAAAACTTGGACTCAATCAAAAGGCTGCATCCAAGGTGCTGCACATGTGGCCTTGAGGCCACAGGTTCCCTGCTCCTGGACTATCCCCATTAAAGTCATTTGAAATTTCCTTTTGACTACTAAGAGGTGATATTATTTATACATATATATGTATATGTATAAATGGAATATATATAAAGATAATATTTTTGTTCACTTTATATTTAACACATATCAGAGGGCTGTATATGGATTATATTACTTTTACCTAGCAGGCTAGGTCTATTCCAATGATATTAGGTTACTGGATAAAGTTTCTGGGACTCTTCTTTTAGGAATCTCTGATACCTTGCCTAACACTACTAGGGACAAAGTTTGGAGCAGGATGAAGGAAGAATTTGACCAGGTTGGTAGCTACCTATTCTCCCTGGAATAATTTAGCCTACTTGGAGGCTACCATTGGCCAAATACCTAAACGCCTACTGGGGAAGTCTAAATACTTTTTGGTTTAGACTAAAAAGAATAATAAAGTGAACTCTAAAATGATAAAGTCTGCAGTGATAGAAATAGAAAATATTATTTCTACTTTTGTATCTCTTCTAACCCCCCATAGTTCTGGCTAAATGGGAGGGTCTTAATGAATACTTTTTGAATGAATGAAAGGACAAGTTTCATGTATCTATTTAAGAAACTAGTCCAGTCTCATTACCCAAATATAGAAAAAAAAATAGATCAGAACTCCAATTATGTGCTCCAAGAAAGCAAAAAATTCAATAAAAATTGAAAAATCTGACCTATCTCATTAGACTCATCATTTTTTAGGTTACTCTAATCATGTCATCATTATGGTCTTAGTAAAGATAGAAAGAAGTAGTGGGTATTTTATGAACTGTTAAGTTTTGAGAGCTAAAAAATGCTTAACCCATAATAATTATGGTTTTCTATGGTTAAATATTTGTAATTAAGTGGTGAATTTATGTGAATTCAAATTTAATATTTATTGAGTCCCTAAAATCTTCTCTGTTTTATTACTTATAGTTAGATATGAGCCTGAGTTGTGGATATAAAATCTGTGTTCCTGACAGAAGGGACAGAAATAAAAAATATATATAACCAGCTTATAAAACCCATTTCCTATAATAATGAAAACATGTTTTTCTAGTGCAGCAACTATTTTTATGTTCTCATAAAGCTCTAAGAGGAACATGATGTAGAGAAAAGCTTTTTCATAAAGGGTATAAACTTTGAAATATTCCTTATAGCCAAAATACATTAACACCACACTTACTTATAGGTCAATTTTTCCGAAATCTTAAACATCTTGAACGTGACCTCCAATTTGGAAGTATAAGGTGGAAAGAATAGTGAAGAATATGGAGGATGTAGGAGGTGGGAGAAGTTCTTGAAATAACTGCCATACATCTATTCATTTTATTTCTAAATTACTCTTTCAGATTTATTGACTCTTACTTTATGTATGGTTTTTAGCAAGCTTAATTTTCTGGTTTTGTGGTCCAATGATTGGAATCATTTTAGGAAATTATAGCTAATAGACTACAGAAGATTGAGGAACTAGAAGAGAGCACTCCAACACTACAATGAATTGGTGATCCTATTGATGTGATAAATCGATCCATTTAAGGAATGCTTATTGTTTAGCTGTTATTGTTGATTTAATGATTGATGTGGTTATCACTTTCAATGATGAAGATTTCAACCCATCCATGCTGATTCATCTTATGCAACTATTATGCTTATTTAGCACCTCATTTGCCAGGTATATTGTTCCATATATAATATCTGTAGGTATAAACAATGAAGCAAACTCTACTCTCACATAGTTTACATTCTATGTAATCATACCACAAGTTAACCAAAGGAGTCCATTGTAATATTCTAGTGCCTGCTTCACATTTTCTTCACATAATTTGGATGCAGGGGAATATTTTGATTATTTACTGGTTATTTTTAGCTTTGGCTACATGACTCACCCATTTTTTTCCTACTCATGTCTTTTATGACTTTCTTTATAATCCCCCTCCTAATTTAATTTCTTGTTTGTAATATACTGTTTGCCACTCATTAGTTCTCTGTGTCTCTTTAGTGTGCTTTGGATAGTCCTCAACTTTTGATTATTACTGTTTTTGTCTTCTACTGAGTAAATATTATTTCATGATTATGCTTGCCTTTGTTTTCTTGGTTAGTAAATAGTACATGTTTAATAGTTAATTAATGACATCCTTGTATTGATTTGTGCAAGTGGGAAGCACACTGGTGGGGGCTCAGAAGATGTAATGACTAGTAGCAAGAATATATTTTTTTCGTACCAAGGTTACCCCCTAGCATCTTAAGAGTGAGTAGTAGCTACATGGTGACTACTTCTGGGGAACCACCCAAACCAGCCAAACTGGGAACAGGCAAAGTAAGGAAGCCCAACCCCAGTCAAAGTGAAGAGAAAACCTGGAAAGAGTTGAGGGTTGGTATAATATTTTTATAATCCGATACAGATAAAGTATTTTGCAAAGTTTAAATGTTATAGCATTGTGCAAATTAATTAGAAAAAGTAAAATTCTAATAAAATAAACCTTATAATTTTTAGTTAAAAACTTTTAATACACCTATGTCCCACATTTCCTGTAATACTTTTTGAAAACATGGTTTGGCATTTAGTTTGCAATATATTGGTCAAATATTCTTTAATACTTTTTCATGAAACCACATTTTTATCATGGATATTAAGTCTATCTTTGATGAACAGTCAATTTTTCTAAGTCCAACCTTGATTATAATACATAAGTTTTCACTGGTATTTAAATTAGGCAAGTTCCAAGGTCACTGATACAAGTTTCTCTCTATCTGTTGGATACATTTCTTAACCTTTTGTGAAGTGTGGCACAGTGTGAGGTTGTATTACAGTATTCATTCTTCATCTGGTAATGACCACTAATAAACAGAATTATAGAAATTATTTCCTCATTGGGGATAAGACTTTCAGGCCCATTGGAAGTAAAAAAATCACCAAAACCTTTTTTAGATTGATTGATGTTTTATGATCTGATGAAGATACTCAGACCTTTTATGCTCACCTGGACTCCTTCTAATAATAGTATTTGGATAGACTTAAAGAAGGAAGTTGCATCAGTAAAAGTGACAGGTAATAATAATAGCTAACATTTATATAGAACTTACTGTATGCAGGCACTGTGCTAAATGCTTTACAATTATTATCCCCACATTTACAGATTTACTACTTTGACTTTGCATTGTCTTATCTATGACAAGTGTTTTTTCATCATAGCAATGGTTAGCAACTTAAGAAAAACAACAACTGATGGGGCTGTTAGGTGGCACAGTGAATAGAGCACCAGCCCTGGAGTCAGGAGGATCTGAGTTCAAATACGGCCTCAGATACTTAACACTTACTAGCCAAGTAACCTTTGGTAAAGTCATTTAACCCCAATAGCCCTGCCTTCTCCCCTCCACAAAACAAAACAAACAAAAAAAAACCTAGTCTTCTTGCTGTTCTTCCAACTTCAAGAATCATGTACCTCATTGTAGGAGAATCAGAACAATACTTCCTATTGTCAAATTTCCTCAGAAGATCTTTGTTTTGTTTTATTTTTTTTCTGGGAAATAATCAGGCTACTTTGCAACAATAGTTTATCATTTTTTAGTGTCAATTTTAATTTTCAATCACATTTTTCTTTGTACTTCAGGTTCATCTGATCTTGTTTTATTAGATAATCCTTGAAATGTTTGACATTTATTGAATTATCTTCAAAATGCCTGACAAGGTTTAGGGAAAATTTCCAGTAATAAGAGACCTGATGTCTTAGACTCTGGTCTTGATCCAATGACCATGGAGGCTTAGACCTTGTTATTCTTCTCTGATAGTTCAGTGTTGCAATGTGGGATGTGATCTCTTCCATGGCCATTTATATCAGGGCAAGGAGGCCTCCAAATCTACTCTCTAATTTCTCAATGATTATAAAAGACTTAGGCATTTTTTCAGATGATTTCCACTATAGCACTTTCCTCTTAAGGAGAAAGGGACAAAAAACCCAACAAAATTGACATTTATATAGTACTTTCAATTTTGTAAGAGTGAAGTGAGGTGGGGGGAGAAGATAAGGTAACAAGAATAGGTTAAAAAAAGAGAGGTTATGAAATATAAAATAGCGAGTAAAAGTAAGATGAAGGAAAATTCACAAAGAGTAATTATAACCTTGAAGGTGAATGGCATGTTTGTAGCAGCTCTCTTTGTGATGGCAAAGAACTGGAAATTGCAGGGATTCCCATCAACTGGGGAATGACTGAACAAATTGTGGTGTATGGTTGTGATGGAATACCACTGTGTTATAAGACACGATGAGCTCAATGATCTTAGAAAGGCATGTAAAGACTTTCATTAAATGATTAGAAGTGAAGTGAGCAGAACCAAGAGAATATTGTATAAAGTAACAGCAATATTGCTCTAAGAATGACTTTGAATGACCAAATCATTTTTACTACTGTAAATATATAAATTAACTATAAAGGACATATGAAGAAAGATGCTATTTGCATCTAGACAATGAAGTGATAAATAGAAGTATATATAGAATAATTTTATATACTGTAAGATAGATAAACATGCAGAAAGGCTGCTAGCACAGGTTCACTTTTAATCTGGTCAGACAGGAAGGACAGGAAGACAGCTGCGGAGGAATTAATAATCTTACTTTATTCTAGTCTATTCTTCTCACAAGAGGGTTGCTGGATAATGGGAGCACCAACTCCTGCAACATTCCCTAATCACCCTTCTCGTAGGCGCTGGTGGGGCAACTACCCCTATGTCTTGATGGGGTCAATTGAGACAGGCACAGGTTGTACACTCCCCTAAATCATCTCAAGCCTCAATGGGGGATGGTTAAGGCAAACACAGATTCCCCCCCAAGCCTTGATGGAAGCTTATCAAGGCACACACAGCATTATATCTTTTGTACTCAACCCTAAGGGTTCCCCACTCACTGACTCATGCCCATTTGCTTTATAGAGCAACAGATAAGGAAGATGTTGCCAGCAATAGCTTCACAAGTTTACATTATCTCACTATTATTTCTCACTGTGCAGTCGCAGTGGATATTTACAATTTTAAGCACAAATGTTCATATTATTTATCATATAACACTGTGCAAGTGTGGTGGAGATGTTTTGAACCATTACTGTAAGAGCTCATATCTAGTGCCTAGGAGCAAGAGATTGTTATAGCTATGGATTCTGTGAACTAAACTAAAAGAAAGAATAGCAAAAATCCACCTTATACACACTAAAATGTACCTTACTTACACATACATATATATCTATTTGTGTCTAATGGTGGCTGTCTGTAGGGTGGGAGAGGGAGGGAGAAAAAAAGAAAAAAAAGGAAATTTGCATGATAACTTTATCGTATATTTGAAGAGAATAGCAATTTGTGTATGGTAGATTTGCAGTTTCATGTGCAATCATCTTTTTTTATTGTACTGTGTTATGAAAACGCTTGTTTTGTTCCATGAATTGAAAATAAAATAAATTATTTTTTTTTGTAAGAGTAAGGAGTTGAAAGAGAATTGGGGAAAAGAAACCAGAAAGGAAAGCCATGTGGGATGTCACCCATAATCATTCCCATAACTTTCAGTAACATTTATCCTTCGAGTAACGTTGAGATCATGTGATTTGGTAAGTACTGTGAGAGCTACTCTAGTGGGGAAACACAGAATCCCAGTCATAGGTTGTCCTTCCTGTGCTAGCAATTTCATTCTGTGGTCTGTCTTCATGAAAATATACTTAGCCTCCTTGAAAGAGCTAGTTTGACTTGGATACCACCCTGATATGGCATTTATGCCTTTTGGGAATCAAGGTTGCTGTGAACTAACTTCCATTTATAAGTTAAATGCCCTTCACTGGTTCTCCTTGGATACTTCTTAGGATACAGCTATTTTCATTACTCACCAACTTGCTGTGCAGCTTGTCAGCTATGTACTCTTCATCTCATATCAGCAATTTTCTGACTCCAAAAATTGCCTATTCTTTGTTTTCACCAAGGTAAATCTGTAACCACTTAAGACCCGTTTACACTAGGGAATAAAGAGAATGATTTAGAAATCTAGGTTCCAATATGGCTTTTTCAAACTGTGTTGTAATCTGTTTTGAACTCTGTAGTATCAGCTGAGTCAATAAACAAGCTAGAACAGTCAGAATTCTTTAAGAAGATGTGAAATCTCTGCTAGATTATAGATTTTTTAGAGATAACTCAAATTCTGATTTACTTTATGTGTTCGGGTTCTAGTTTATTTTTTGGCATTGTTTTGCCCTGTGACTCCAAGCAGGTTAAAACATTGGAGAATTGCTTGCTCCCACACAAGGCTGTAAGCAATATGAAAGCCAAGACTATATCAAATGCTTCTTTAAATTTCCCATAGGATCTTCTGAGCAGATAGCTCAAGAACATTAATTTAATTAAAATGAATTAAAATATTTTTTTCTAAAATTGGTAAATCTATTGGTAACAAGGAGTGTCCGGTAATATAGAGAACTCTTAAGCATTATAGGGAGTCAAAGTGAAAGGGGAAGAAATTATCTCTCCTTTTGAGAATAACATCTTCTGCCTTTCCTTCTCAACCTTGGCCTTATAGTTAACTTTCAGGGTTACATTCCCTGCTGCTGTTGAGTTCTTGGTCCTCCTGTCTTAACTCCACTCATGGCTCACCATAACCCAACACAGAATGACTTCTACCATATGCCTACTACTCAGTCTGCTGAATGGAATGGAAAGAAGTCTCCCAACTGAAATGACTGTGTTCACTATAAATTTGTCTTAGCTGATTTAAACTAGACTCTTATTACAGTAAGACATTCATCTTATTCCTCCCTAAGTGATTTCTTATCATACTTCTTATAGTGGCTGCTCCAAACTTTTTCTTCTCTTCTCAGCGCAAGAACACCAACACTTCCACTCTTTCATTAGGGGACTTTGTCTCAGACTTTACTGAGAAGAGTATCTTGAAAATCTCTGACATTATCACCCATTTTTTCCTCCTTTATATCAGTCCTTGGCAAATGCGACTCTTCCACTTATATCCTTGATCCCATCCTCTTGCATTTCCTCCAATAGATTGCCTTCACAATCCTTTTGCACCTTACCCTTCAGTTTCTCTACTTTTCCCCATCTTGCTGCATACAATTCACCCACGTCTCCCTCATCCTTAAAAATTTTTCAGTCTGCCATCTTCTCGAGTTATGTTTTATATCCTTTCCTACATTTCACAATCAAACTCCTAGAAAAAACCTTTATTCTCACTACCTTTACTTTCCCTCGTCTCACACCTTGCATTCTGGCTTCTTGTCTTGTCAATTAAACTTTCTCTTTCCAAATTAACCAATAATGTCTTAATTGCCAAATCTTTTGGCCTATTCTCAATTCTCAACCTTTTTGACATCTTTGCAGTATTTTACAGTGCTGACCACAGTGTCCTATTAGATTGTCTCTCTTTCCTGGGTTTTCATGGCATCAATTTCTGTCTCCTATCTGTAAGGCTACTCCTTAACAATCTTTTTTTGCTCAATCATCATCCATATCCTACCTCTTTTGTGTGTACCCCGAGTTTTAGTTCTGGTCCCTCTTGTCTCTATTTTCATAGTTGGTGACATCATTTGCTTTTATGGGTTTAGTTATTATCTTTACATAAATTACTACTAGATCTGTATTCAGGTCAATTCTCTCCTGAAATACAGTATCAAATCATCAATTTTTAATTGGACATTTTGAACTAGATGTTTCATAGATATCTTAGATTCAACATATCTAAAACACAGTTCATTATCTTTTCCTTAAAATCCACACCTCTTCTGAACTGTTCTATTTTTGTCAAGATGTGCAAACTTGGAGTCATTCATGACTCCTTACATTCCCTAATTCCTCATGACTGATCACGTGCCAAGTGTCTTTGATTCTATAGCTACATTACACATCCTTCTCTACATTTACATTGCCACCATCCTAGTTTAGGCCATCATCTCTAGGATGAACTATAACAATAGTCTCCTGATTAGTCTCCTTGCTTTTATATACTCTGCCTCCTAAGTGGTATCCCTGCTTTTAATCATTAGTGACGCTGGCCTCGTTGTCTTTCCTTGCACAGGATGCTCTCTGATCACTGGTGATCCCTTGTGTCTGGAATGCCTTTCCTTCTCATTTCTGCCTCCTGGATCCCCTGACTTTCTTCAGGTCCCAGCTAAAATCCCACCTTTTGCAAGAAGCCATTATGGATCCCCCTTAATGTTAGTAACTTCCCTCTGAGTGCCTAAGCCCAATTTATTCTGTATATATCTTGATCATTCATAGTTGTTCACATGTTGTCTAACCCATTAGACTGTGAGCTCCTTGAGTATAGGGGTTAATTTCCCCTTTTTTATGTATCCCTAAAACTTAGCACATAGTAGGTCCTTAGTAAATTCTTGTTAGCTTGACTTTATTGCTTTAAGTCTCTTCTTCACTCCATTTTCCACATGTCTGACAAAGGGCTATACAGGTCTGACCATATACAGTATGTAATTATTACTGTACCCCAGTACAGTAAAGTCCAGCGGCTTCATAATACTTCTTGCATTAAATACACATTTTTTTTCTTGGAATATAAAGCCCTTTATGACCTAACTCCAACTTAGCTTTCTATCCCTATTATTACTCCCTACATAGATTTTATAGTTTAGCTAAACCAGCCTTTCCATTGTCTGTCCCCCATCCCCAGAATTCACTCCTTCTTTGCTTCCATCTCTTAGAACCCTTAGTTTCTTTTAAAGCCCAGTTCAAATGCATCTCCTTCATGAGGCTTCTCTTGCTCTACCTCAACTACTAGTGCTTCTCCCAGAAAATAAGTATATATCAAGTGTTTGAGGTCACATTTGAACTCAGGTCCTCCTGACTCTATTCACTGTGCCACCTAACTGCTCCCATAATAACTATATATTTTAAATGTAGTTATATAGCCCATAGCTGCTCCTGTAGATCCCATCTGTCTGTATCTGCCTCATTCCCTCCCCTTCTTAAGAGAGAGAGGGAGTTAAAAAACAAAACAAAAGTCTATGTTTCTATGTTCTAGGCTGGCTAGGAGCAGGCCTTTCTTCTCTAATCCTTTCACTTCACTCCATCTCCTATTGTCTGTCTGTTTCTCAAAACTGGAATAGGGAGAGATAAAGCACTTAACCTCAAGGACCCATTGGGATCTGTCTCTCTCATGGAGCCATATTGGGTTATTATAACCAATAGAAGTGAAAGACAGGTTCATGGTCTCAGGGGCAGTCAGAAAGAGAGCTATAGCTTCTGTTCCAATTTTGCCCACAGTAAATTAGCTGTGAAACATGTAGGAGGAACTTTTTTATCACTTAGGGGATCTCTCTATTCACTAATCTAGAAGTGAGGTCCAGGCTTAGACAGTCTGTGAAATATATAAACCTCTTTAGAGCTGCACCCCCTTAACAAATCTGGTTGGCATTTATAATCACATGCAGCAAAACAACGGAGAATGGAATCTTGCTCTAGATGTTTCAAGCTCAACAAAAACAAAAACTTATTATAGTATATGGTGTAAAATGCTTTTTTTTTTGCCAAGTTGCTTTTCATCATAGCAGTTCTTACTGAATAGAGTTATTACCCAAGTAGTTTTTGAACTTGGTTTACTGAAGGCTAAGCTGCTGATTTTATTATTTTTTTATTTTTGCTTTGCTAGTATGTTATATTGATGTAATTATTACTTTTTTATATCAGTACCAAGGTAGTTTTGATGACTACTGCTTTATAATACAAGACATGAAAATGTTATTCTTCATTTATTTCTATGTTTTTCTTAATTTCCCTTAAGATTCTGGACTTTTTGTTCCTCCCAATTAATCTTATTATTGTTTTGTTTTAATATAGATATTGGTAGTTTGATTATCATGTGCTAAACCTATAAATTAGTTTTCATAAGGAATATATTTAGTTACACAATGTCTTCAATGTAGCTAGTACCTCCAGCTATACAGAATGCAAGCCATCCTGTTTTGTTCTCTTCCTTAGCCTGCCATAAATCTTCCACAAGGGATCTACTACATGGACTAGAGGCCCTCATCTATAGTTATCTCAAAATTGTGAAGATACAAATGGAACACATAGGCTAGCCATCACTTATCCCTCACTCTTGCTCTCTGACTGGTACATTTTTTTTAAACACTCATACATCTTTATGATGATAGTCTTTATGTTTCTTCTACTACATAGTTCTTCATTTGTAATGTGTTGTGGCCTACATTGCTGCCATACCCATCTCCACTGCTCTTTGAGACCCTTAGCTTTAAATCTTTGGTGCCTCTGGTATTCCAAGGCTCATAGTCACATAGCAATACTGGAAGAAAAAAAAATTAAAGGAGATTTATTTTATGCAGAGAGATGTATTAGTCTATACATAATACATGACTGTGCATGCATGCATTTTAAAAAAAGTTCAAAATAGCTAACATTTCATATAGTACTTTAAGGTTTGCAAAGCCCTTTACATATGTCATCTCACTTGGTCCTCACAAAAACCCTGGGAGGTAGGTGCTATTACTATCTTTATTTTGTAGTTGAAGAAGCAGAATGAGAGAGTTTAAATGATTTTTCTGAGTTCACACAGCTAGTCATGTCTGAGACAGGAGGCAAACTTCAATTTCCTTGACTCTAAGTCCAGCACTCTGAAATCACATATATAAAGACTCTATTTCTATATCACCTATATCTATGACATCTATAGATAAACCTATATTCCATCCCTCCTACTATGCATGTATATATGTATACGAGGTATCACAAAAATTTTAGTGGCACCTAGGTTTTACAGTGGACAGAGCATTGGACCTGGAGTCAGGAAGACCTGAGTTCACATCTCTGGCCTCAGACACTTACTAGCTGTGTGACCTTGGGCAAGTCACTTGATTTCTTTTAGCCTCAGTTTCCTCAACTATAAAATGGGGATAATAATAGCACCTATCTCCTAGGGTTGGTGTGCAGATCAAATGAGATATTTTTAAAGTATTTAGTACTTTAAAGTACAACAGTGGTTGGCATATGATAGACACTATATCAGTATTAGCTATTATTATTTATGTGTTATTATTAGTACAGTTTTAAGATTAGAATATTGTTATTGTTTAGTCATCTAGTCATATCCAACCTTTGTGACCCAATTGACCACAGCATGCCAGTTTTTTCTCTTCTTCTCTATCTCTTGAAGTCTATCCAAGTTCGTGTTTGTTGTTTCCATGATAGAATCAATCCATCTCATCTTCTACCATTTCCTTTCCCTTGTGCCTTCAATTTTTCCCAACATCAGGGTCTTTTCCAATGAATCTTGTCTTCTCATTATGTGACCAAAGTATTTAAGCTTGTTTCAGTCTTTGACTTTTCAGCAAACAATCTGAATTAATTTCTTTAAACATGGACTGATTTGATCTCCTTGGTGTCCAAGGACTCTCAAAAGTCTTCTCTAGCACCACAATTTGAAAGTGTTGGTTCTGTAGTGCTTTCCATATATAGTTAAACTCTCACAGCCATACATTGCTGCTGGAAAACCATAGCTTTGACTATATGGACCTGTGTTGGTAAGATGAAGGTGATGTCTCTGCTTTTTAGTATGCTGTCCATAGCTTTTCATTCCAAGCATCTTTTGATTTCATGGCTGCAGTTGCTGTCTGCAGGGATCTTAGAGCCCAAGAATATAAAATTTGACACTGCCTCCATTTCTTCACCCTCTATTTGCCAGGAAGTGATGGTAGCAGTTTGCCAAGATCTTAGTTTTTTTTTTAAGAAACTGGGATTAAGTAGCTTTCTCAAGGTTACATGGCCAGTTATTTCTGGGTGTGGTGCTGAGTATCTGAGCCCGGATTTGGTCCAGGTCATCCTGACACTGGAGCTGGTGCTATTACTCGATGTGCTACCTGGCCACCCCGAGATCTTAGTTTTTATGACGTGAAGCGTCAAGCCAGTTTTTCCACTCTCTTCCTTCACATTTTTCAAGAGGTTTCCTAATTCTTCTTCAGTTTCTGCCATCAGAGTGGTGTCATCTGCATATCTGAGATGATTGATATTTCTCCTGGCAGCCTTAATTCTGGCTTTTGATTCACCCAGCCTGGCATTTCACATGATATACTGTAAAACTAATCACAAGCGTCTCTCTTGAGGAATGCTGCTGCTGTGATTAACTGTAAGGTTCTGATCACATAGAATAGTGAACTCTCTATTCAGCAATAAACTAAAGTAAAAATTCACAACAATATAACACAACAACTTATTACTAAGGTGACTGCATAGTCTTAAATAAAACATATCATTAAATAAGTAACAATCTCATCAATCAGTACCCAAGTGAAATCTCCTTTCATTCTTAAGTAGAGGCCAGGCTTCCAATCATCCTTAAGCTAATCATCCTTAAGGAGTAGTGGAAAGTATAAAGGTCATCCACCCCTAGGTCACATGTAAGTTACAATCTCCTCAGTCAACACTGAGTATTCAAGTAAAGATCCTTTCTTCTTAACTGAGGCTGACTTCTAAACTCCATAGCTCCCCTTCCACTCCCAGTTCTTGCCTGGATTCACAGGTAGGCAGCTCTCTGCTCCTGTTTCACACCTCAGTTTATGGGGACAGCTCTATTATTAGCAAGCCCACTTGAATTCATTCTTTGGGATGCCTAGCTCTAGATCTGTAAACCCTATCATTGTGGTTATCAGCGATGATAGATTTTTCTTTCAAAGTTCCTTTGTAGATTCTTTTTTTTTGGAGGGGGAAGGGCAGGGAAATTGGTGTTAAGTGACTTTCCCAAGGTCACACAGCTAGTAAGTGTTAACTGTCTGAGGCCGGATTTGAACTCAGGTTCTCCTGACTCCAGGGCTGGTGCTCTATTCACTGTGCCACCTAGCCACCCCTCTTCTTAATATTTTTTACTTCTATTAATTCCCTACTGTTTTTGTCTTTTATCTTTCCTATTTTTGTATGAAAAATTCCCTTGATATCATCAATTTTCTTGAAGAGATCACTTGTCTTCCCCATTTCTTGTGCTCATTTAGGAAAACCTTCTTATCTCTCCCTGCTATTTTCTGGAATTCTGCATTTATTTAGCTATATGTTTCCCCTTTTCCCTTCCCTTCCCTTTTCCTTTTTTCCTCAGCTATTAGTAAGTTTCATCAGACAGCCATTTTGCTTTCTTGTTCTCTTTTGGCATTTTTGTTGTTGTTGTTGCTGTTTCCTATACAAAACTGTGAACAGTCCATAGTTCTTCAGGCACTCTATCTACCTGATCCAATCTCTTCAATCTACTCATCACCTCCACTTCATATACAAAAGGGATATTATTTAGATCATACCTATACAGTCTGATGGTTTTCCCTACTTTCTTCAATTTAAGCCTGAATTTGGCAATAAGAAGCTCATGACCACAGGCAGCCTCAGGTCTTATTTTAACCAGCTTCATAGAATTTCTCCACCTTTGCCTGCAAAGTATATAATTAATCTGATTTCTATATTGACCATCTGGTGATGTCCATGTATAGCATTACCTTTTGGGTTGTTGAAAAAGAGTGTTTGTTATGATTAGTAAGTTATCTTACAAGATTCTATTAGTCCCTTCCCTGTATAATTTTGCACTTTGAGACCAAATTTGCCTGTTATTCCAATTATCTTTTGATTTCATACTTTAGCATTCCAATCCCTTATAATGAATATGACCTCTCTCTCTCTCTCTCTCTCTCTCTCTCTCTCTCTCTCTCTCTCTCTCTCTCTCTCTCTCTCTCTCTCTCTTTCTCTCTCTCTGTCTCTCTCTCTCTCTCATTCTCATTATTTCTAGAAGATATAGGTCTTCATAGAAATGATCAACCTTGTTCTCTTCAGCGTCAATAATTGGAACATAGTCTTGTATTACTATGATGTGGAATGGTTTGCCTTGAATTTGAATAGATGTCATTCTGTAATTTTTGAGATTATACCCCAGTACTGTTTTTATCATTCTGATTGATTAGGGGGCTACTCCATTTCTTGTAAGGGACTCTTGCCCACAGTAGTATATGTAATGATCATCTGAATTAAATTCACCCATTCCCATCCATTTAAGTTCACTGACACCCAAGATACTGATGTTATATCTTTCTATCTCCTGTTTGATCACATCCAGCTCACTTTGGTCCATATATCTCACACTGTAGTTTCCTACAAAATATTGATCTTTAAACCATTTGACTTCATTTTTGTCACCAGATACATCTGCGGCTGAACTTCCTTTCAGCGTTGGCCCAGTTTCTTCCTCAGTACTGGAGCTACTTTTCATTGTCCTCCACTCTTCCCCAGTGTGTATTGGACATTTTCTGACCCGAGGGGCTCATCTTTCAATGTCACCTCTTTTATAATTTCATGCTATCCATGGGACTTTCTTGGCAAAGATACTGTAGTAATTTGCCATTTACTTCAGTGGATCATCTTTTGTTAGAACTCTCTATTAAGACCTGTCCATAGTGGGTAACTGCAAGGCATAGCTTATAGTTTCATTGAGCTTTGCAAGCCTCTCTGCCTTGATAAAACAGTGATCCAGAAGGGAAAGCTTAGGATACCTTGCATGTAAATTTTTGTGATGGCTTAGCATATATATGATAAACAGGAAACATAGAAGACTGGCATATGTGCATATGCATATTTATACTTGTTATATATGTTGTTGATTAATTTAGTATATGCATATGTGCATATACTAACATATATATTTAATATATAGAATATATATAGTCTCTGTTTATATACATACACATATATGCCAACACACACATTTACTAAAGTCACAATCTGTATGTGAATCTGTCTATCTACCTACTTAAGGAATTCAGTTTCTTTACTCTGTGTGAAGGAGATGAGAGATGGGGATTAACTTCTCTGCTTATTTGTTGTGTTGTAAAGTAGATTGGTAGCATTTTCAATTTTCTTAATTTCCTTTGTGTAGCTGAAACATAATGCATAAATATGTACTGTATATATCACACACAGTCTCAACCTCGATAAATTTATGCATGCACCTACTATGTGCTAAGGATTATACTAGGTTTTAAGGATATGGAGGTAAAAATGAAACATCTCTTGTCCTCAGAGATTACATTCTGTCAGGGAGACAGTATGTACATACTGTGTATGTCAGATAAATTCAAAATGAATACAAGATAGTTTTGGGAGGATGGGCTCTGGCAGCTGTGGAAATCATGAAAGGTTTCATGTAGGAAATTGGGCTTCATATGAATCTTGACCAAAACAAGGATTTTTAAAAGGCCAGAGTAAGGGGAAAGTACATTTCAGGTATGGTGGGAAATCAGAACAGAGTCAAGAAATGGGGAAATGAAATATTCGAAGTAACAAGAAGTCTACTCTGTCTTGGCTAGAGATTGCTGTGATAAGGACACTAATGTTTAATGAAACTGGAAAGGTAGGTTGGAGACAGTAAAAGGCCTGTAAAATACTTTAAATGACAATATTTGATCATAAGGGCAATAGGGAGCGTTGGAGCTTATTGGAAAGGATAGTGATCTTCTAAATGCATGCTATATGGAAGATGAATAGGAAAAGGGAGAGACTTGAGACAGGAAAACAAATTAGGAAGCATTGAAAAAGTTCAGGCAAGAGGTGATGAGGGCCTGAACTAAGGTGGTGGCAATATGAGTAGTGACTACGGGATAGATGGTAGTAGAAACAACAAAATTTGGCTACTAATTGGATGTGTTGGGTGACAGTGAAGAGGGAAGAAGATGTACTGAGGTCATGAATTTGGGAGACTGGAAGAATGCTGGTGCTCTCTGCAGAAACTGGGAGAGGGATGAGTTTTCAGGGAAAGATAAATTCTGTTTTAGACATCTTGAGTTTGAAATGTCTCTAGATCATACAGCTGAAATGTCCAGTAGTCAGTTGGTGATATGTGACTGGAACTTAGAGGAGAGCTAGGTTTGAATATAAAGATTGGGGATTCATCTGCAGAGAGATGATAATTAAACCTATGAGAGCTGTATCATCAAATGAAAGGGTGAAGAGAGAAAAGAGAAGAGGGCCTGGGACAGAGTCTTGTAGTATTATTTCAATTAGGCACTTTGTTATAGATAATGAACTAGCAAAGGAGACAGAGGAGTGATCAACACATAGGAGAGTATCAGAGAAAACTAAGAGAAGAGAAAAAGTCTAGGAGAAAAGGGTGATAAACAGTGTTAGAAAATTCAGAGAGGTCAAAAAGGATGAAAATTGAGAAAAGGCTATAGTATTTGGCAATTAAGAGATCATGGCTAGATGTAAGGGTTATGGGATTTAAAGATCTTCCATGCCCCATTGGACTTGCTGACGTAGTAGGAAGGGGCAGAGCAAGAGGAAGCAGAAGCCAAGCTAGAGTTCCTGCGGTGCCTAGCAGTGGCGGTGACAGAGGCAGCAGAGGCAGCAGCAGAGGCAGCACGAACCCCTTTTTGAGTCAGCCAGAATTTCTGCTAAGGACTCCTGCTGAGGACTGCCAGGGGCCAGAGCTGCTGGGAGCGTGCTTCCTGGATGCTGGGTGGTTGCTGTGAGTGGGGAGAGGAGGACCTTTGCCTGAGGTAGCCTGTTCTGTTTTAAAGGCTTGAGAATGTGAGTGCTTTCTACTTTATCTACCTGTGCCAATTTCTTAACTACTCTGATGGCTTTGACTTTCTGGTTTTGGGACTCAGTCTTTTGGTATTTTAATAAATGTTCCAGCTTATTCCTCCATATAGAAAGCCTGATATATTTTGTGACTGATAACTTCATCAGCATATCTGTAATTTCCATAGGCATTATGAATATTGCATTGCTGATACACTAGATTGCTAGAAGTTGAAAAGGTATGGGTACACCAGTAGGGTGAATACTCATTCCAAGAGGCCCTTTAAATATTGGAGTATAAATGGTTATTTCAGGATACAAAAAAAACCTGAATATTTCATAAACAAATCCAAATGATTCTCCAGAATTAAGCAACAAAATATAACTAGATCATCAACTCTCTACAAAAAGTAAAGCAGCATGGCAAAGAATTGGAAATTAAGGGGATGCCCATCAATTGGGGAATGTTAGCTAAGCAAGTTATGGTATATTGTAATGGAATACTATTGTGCCATAAGAAAAGAAGAGCAGATGGACTTCATACCTACCTGGAGAGGCTTATATGAACTGATGCTGAGTGAGAAGAACAGAAACAAGAAAAATTTGTACACAATTACAGATACAATGTTTGTGTGAAGACCAACTTTGATAGACTGGACTCTTCTCAGAAATGCAGGGCTATAAGTAAACTCCAAAAGACTCATGATGGAGAGAGACATCTACATTCAGAGAAAGAACCAGAAAGAACAGACTTTGAATGCAGATAGAAGCAAATTACCTGCTCTCTTTCTCTTGTTTGGTTTGGTTTCCTCTTTCCCATTCTTCATTCCATCCGATACAATCCTTCTTTATAACCTGACCAATGTCTAATGTGAAAGTATCTGCAGATCCTATACCTGATTGTATGCCGCCATGGGGTGGGGGGAAGGGGAGGGAGGGGAGAAAATTTGAAACTCAAAGAACTGGGGAATTGAATCTTGTAAACTCAAAGTAAATGAACAAATTAATAAAGAAAAACAAAGTTAAGTAGCAGGCTTTTAAAGTCCAGAAGCACTTGTTAGTGGTTGTATTTTTTTTTTTTACAGTAATGAGTAAACAGAGTGGTTTACACAATTCTTGATGTTCCTCATATGAAGTCCCACTTAATTGATTGGGTATAGCAAAGAGTAGATCCTGGAAGAATGTGATGGACAAATGAGATGGAAGAGGGAATCTGCTTGCAGAATACAAATGTAAAGGGTGGTTTCTTTCTAATCCAGGCAGTGTCTAACTTCCTAGAGGGGAAAGAAGAAAATACTTAGAAAGCAAGGTGTGAATAGGATTCTGCTTTACAAAGTGTAACTATAATATGGCTGATATTTCAGGAAACAGCAGAATTTAAACATCCTAACAAATGTTGGACCATTCAAAGAAATCCTCTAGGGAGGTCACACACTTATTTTTGTGAAGCTAGCATTACCTGAGACAGTTTTGGAAACTCTTTAAAAACTGCCTTCCTAATCTTTTTGAATCTTTATCCTTTAAGGATATATTTAATTTTTAGAAGAAGTGAGAAGTTGCTTTGATCCTACATGTTGAATAACATAATTATATAATTTAGAAAAATGTCATTAGTATAAAGAAAAGGAAAAACTAGAGAAAGAAAAGAAAAAAAGGAGTATAGTTATTTAGTCATAGTCAATGTGTCTAGAATTATGGTCCTGCTGATTTCACTTCCGATCAATTCACACAGGTATTTCCATATTTGCCTAATATTAACATTAATATCTTTTTTATAGCACCATAATACTTTGTGGAATGAAAATACTATATTTTAGTCAGTTTTTTATTAAACATATTACAAATAATTATAGTAAGTCAAGTTTTTTTAAACAGCTAATAATATTTTTTTCATGTAGATATAGTTCCTATCTTCTTGATATTTCAAAATATTGAAGATCTTTTCCCTCTTTTTCTGATATTTTTAGATGAATGTCCCAGCAATGTAGTTTTGGGGTCAAAAGGCAGGCTTGGTTTTGTGACTGTTACTATATTTCCAGTTGTTTCTTTAGATGTCAGCATTCCTTTAAAAAGCATCTCACCAAAAATGTTCCAGGGAGTTTGTTTCCTCAGTTGTAATTCTAGCTTAAATTCTTCTCATGATTTTTATTTTCTTCAGTCTAGCTGTATATGCCATCAACTCCAGCTATGTTGAGGTAAACCTGGCTTTTGCTGTACTGTATTGTGCATAATATGGAGATCTTTCACTGGAGATGTTCAGGATGGATTATAAGAAAAATATAATGGTGGAAAGATTGCATCTAAAGGTGTAGATTTGTGGGAATGCAGAAACCGTTTTAGTTAGCATTTATGAAGTATTTTCTGAATAACAACCCCATGAGGTCTTTGGTGGCAGACAGAGGAGAGCACGGGAATTTCCCTTTTATTATATGAATAATGCCATTTTGGAATATTTAAAGTGCAAATGATTTTGTTTCATTTCCATTCACCCTGGGGCTTGTGCAAGGCCAACTGAAAAAGAGTCTATGCTGAATTGACTCCCCAAGGCCAATCACTGATGAGTAGATAAGAAAGTCTCTATACTGAAAGTGGGGGCAACAACGCTGAGTAACAGGAAGTTCAGCCAAACACCATCATTCAACTCTTCCACACAGATGAGGAAAACACTCTAGAATAAATACTGTTTGGGAAATCTAGAAAAAAAATCACAGTGAGTCATTTTTTCCAGACAATGTTGGAAAAGGAAGACAGACAGAAAGGTCTGCAGATATTGGGCATAGCTCTAACTAAGAATGGCAACAGAGAAAATTCATTACAGGGAAATGCTGCATACCGGGGCGAAAAGAGGTCCTACATCCAGCCCAGAGGAGTGCAAGTTCAATTAAAGTTGCTAGAAGGGAGGAAGTTAATGAGAGTTTTTTTTTAATATTAAAATGTTTTCTTAATATAAATGAAATGAGAATGCTACAGGATAAAAAGGAAAATAAACAAGAGTTATAGAAGTATCAAAGAACCATTTATCTCTTAGAATCAGAAGAAAAAGTGGAAAAAAGTGTTGTAAGTAGTCAGAGAAAAAGAATTCAAGTATGAAAGAGCCACAGTCAGAATCACACATGATATAGGACTTACCATTATAAAGGAGTGGAGATTTGGGAATATGATATTCCAGATGCAAAGCATGTTCTTGTTCAGTCATTTTCTGATCCTTTATTACCCCATTTGAGGTCTTCTTAGAAAAGATATTGGAGTGGTCTGCCATTTCCTTCTCTAATGGATTCATTTTTTTTTCAGGCAATCAGAGGTTATGTGACTTTCCCAGGGTCACACAGCTAGGCAGTATCTGAGGTGGGATTTGAACTTAGTTCTTTCTGCCTCCAGACCCAATGCTATATCCACTGAACTACCAGCTGCCTCTAATGCAAAGTATATAGGCTCACAATTCTAAGTGTGATTTTCCAGGGTAAAAAATGGACCTTTCATGAAATAGAAAACTTCTAATCATTTGTGATGAAAAGATCAGAGCTGCATAGAAGTTTTGAAGCAGAAACAGAGAAGTTAAGAGAAACATTAAAAAAATGAGCGAGCAAACATAATGGGCTAAACAAGGATAAACTGTTTATATTCTAATATAGAGAGATGATATATGTTTTGCTTCAGAACCCTATCATCATCAGGCTTTATTGAGGCACTTTAATTAGATAGAGAGGCAATTGGGTGGCACAATGTCTGGGCCTGGAGTCAGGAAGAACTGAATTCAAATCTGGCCTCAGGCACTTACTAACCGTGTAATCCTGGGCAAGTCACTTAATCCTGTTTGCCTCAGTTCCTCATCTGTAAAATGAGCTGGAGGAGGAAATGGCAAACCATTCCAGTATCTGCCAAGAAAACCCCAAATGGGGTCATGAAGAGTCAGACAAGACGGGACAACAACAACAATTAAACAGAAGGTCTTGGAGTGAGTCTGTTATGTTTTGATGATCATAAAAGGAGAATGGGATGGGAAAGGAATAGGAAACATTGTGGGGAAGGGGACAAGAAGATCAGGAAAATTATCTCACATAATCAGAGTACAAATAGAAGTCTACACAAAGAAGGAGGAAGGGGTGGGGTAGCAGGTGACATTTGAACCTCAGTCTTAACTGAACTGGTCAAAGGTAGGAAGAATATACATACAAATTTGGATATAGAAATTAATTTTATTCAATAGGAAAACAGGAAGGAAAAGAGAGAAGGGATGGGATAATAAGAGGGAAGGTATGGAACAAAACAAACTCTAAGGGAGGTAACAAATTTTTTTTTTTTTGGTGGGGAGAAGGCAAAGTAATTGGGGTTAAGTGACTTGCCCAAGGTCACACAGCTAGTAAGTGTGTAAAATGTCTGAGGTCATATTTGAACTCAGGTCCTCCTGGCTCCAGGACCAGTGCTCTATTCACTGTGCCACCTAGCTGTCCTGGTCTCAAAATATTTAAAATAGTAGGAAGTAGAGAAAGTGGGTTTTCATGATTGAAAACAATTTAATTTAAAAAAAGAGAGAGAGATATTGGGAGATTCAATTGATTAGGGCTCTCCTTCACTTCTTACAAAAGTAAACCTAGGAGACAAGATCATTTTTTTTCCTGCCTAGGCACATTCCTGGATTTTCTCCTATATGTTTCAGCAAAGCTTTTCAAGGCTTTTTGTCCCCCCTACAGCTTGACAACAAGTCATGTGAAAAATAATCTGGAGCTTTTAGTGGAATTCGGGTTTGATATAAATCAGCATAATGGCAAGGTTGTTACAAAATTAATACTATTCTAGGCTGGATTAAGAGAGACAAATGGCTGGGGGCGGGGGCCAGAGAATAATTTTGTGATAATCTGTCCTTCTCAGGCCACATCTAGAGCACTGCGTTCAGTTTAGTTGTTACATTTCCATATAGAAATGGCAAGCAAGTTAGAATACATTCAGGAGAGAATGGTCAGAATGATGAGAAGCCTGTCATCTACTAAGCAGTCAGTTGCCTCTTTTTGAGTCCTCAGGCAGGGTTTTTCTTTCTTTTTTTTAACCTGAGTCAATAATTGATAGTCAATAAACATTTATTAAGTGACTACTATATGTCAGACACTGTGCCAAGAGCTAGGGATATATGACAAAGAAAGACACATCCTGACCTCAAAGAGCTAACAGTATAATGGGGAAGGATAACACACAAAAGGAAGCTAAAAAGCATAGAAGGAGGAGATATAATGGAGAAGCCAGAGAGCAGGCTATCAGCATTCTTTTTTTTTTGTTTTTGCTCTTTGGAGGGGGGAAGCAGGGCAATTGGGGTTAAGTGACCTGCCCAAGGTCACACGGCTAGTTTTGTGTTAACCGTCTAAGGTCGAATTCGAACTCAGGTCCTCCCGACTCCAGGGCCTGTGCTCTAGTCACTGTGCCACCTAGCCGCCCCCTCCCCCCATCATCATTCTTTATAGTCTTGTAGACCCCACAGCTGAAACTCTAGATAAGAAAGGAGCTCCCTCTGTGTTCCCCAGAACATGTTGGACCAAGACCCCACCTTGGACAGGGGTTCTTAACCTTTTGTATTGTGTGTCATGAAACTGTTAGTCTGGTGGTACCTTCTCAAAGTAGTATGAGCAGGTAGGAAAAGAGAAGCTGTCTATACTGATCCAACTCCTTAAGTGGGGATTTTGGAGTTCACAGTTCCACTCTCCAATCAAAGGGTAATGACAAGGTGTGAGCACCACAACTAACTAAATCTTATGGGTCTTTGAGGTCCATGGACCCCCAAGAAAGTTTATAGATAGATATCAGGAAGTCTGTGAACTGTTTATTAAAATAATATTTTGATAAACATATTTCAATGTAATTGATTTCATTTGTAAACCTATGTATTTTGTGAATTTTTAAACAATTTGAGAAGATATCGCCAGATTGACAGTTTCATGACACACATACAAAAGGTTAAGAACCCCTGTCCAAGGTGGGGTCTTGGTCCAACAAGTTCTGGGGAACCCAGAGGGAGCTCCTTTCTTATCTAGAATTTCAATGGTGGGGTTTACAAGGTTATTAAGAATGCTGATAGTCTAGTTGGGTTTTCCACAAGCCCAGGTTTAGGAATGAATGAAAGCCAGTGATTCTGTGGATACTGACAGACAATCTGCCTTATCAATTAGTTCAGATGGAAGCAGAGAAGTTATCAGCAGGGGATAGAAGTGTTGGAATCATTCAGTTTGTGACCAAACTAACTTTTAAATTACTGGAGGAATGGTTATAAATGTCACTGTTAATGTGGATGTTATATAAATTCTCCTGTGAGATAATTAAGTGTAATGTTAGAATAATGATCTTAGATTTAAGAAAAAGTCTCTGTTCCCCCTTACCTGAAACTCACATACATATAAAACTGCTCTCAGAGTCAAAGGTTGACTGGTTGTGAACCCAGCGTGACTATGTATTTTCTGTATATGGTACCTGTGGGAAATTCAGAAGCCCACTTGCCCCATTTCTCTAAGTATCCACTGATGCTTCTCCCTGCTGTGGCTGCCAACTCACCTACCCTTATAGCTTTTTACTGACTTTTATTCTAAAGTAAACAGTGGGTTTTCTTTCCAGGACAGGTAATTAGTATATTTATTATTATTCTCATTTTGCCTGCGTAGAAACTTGGTGTGTTGGATGTAGTTGGATGTTGAATTCTTAACAAATCCATCAAGGAAAAATATACCTTAATATGCTCATTTATTTATTCAGTAATTGCTTACTAACCTGCTACTATTGTCATATCATTGTTTGGTCCTAAGCAGAATACAAATGAAATTTAAAAGACAGAACCAGGATCTGGGTGTCTACAATTTTCAAAGGTTTTTTTTCTTCTCCAGAAATGGAATTTTGGGGGAGATCAAAGGATAAGCCCTAACATGACAGCTTGATAATTAGTAAAAATGCTATAGTAATTCCTTCCTCCTTTATTCTCTGTATGTGTAGGTTTGCCTTTACCCATGAAAGAATTCTATGAAAAGGGGTAAGAATATCATATTGTGAGAAATAACCCCTTTAGGGAGACAGGTATGCCTCCTGAGGAGAAATTTCTTTCCCCACCTGGTGCTCCATGTTAATTCATAGCAACAACTGGATTTTGAAATTGTAAAGTACAAAACATACCATCTCACCATTTTCTTTTACATAGCAAAGAATGGTATGAAACACATTGAAGCAGTGAGAAACCCAGCAGAAACAAATATGTTGCTATACTTTCTAAGAGTTTGATTGCTACTTTGAAACATTTTAGGAAATGAATAAAACTACAAAATATTTGAATATTTTTCTTATCCAATGACTTTCCAATATAATGCATTACATTTTGGAAATGCCATTTCACAACTCTTTTTATTCCCAGGGACATTTCTGAATATGAAGTTAGTTTAACAGATTTGCCCGAAGCCAGGACAGCTTTCAGCTCTGATCAGATCTTCTTATGGACTAAGTTGGGTCTTGGGTGAGAAGCCTCTAAAAATAGGCTAGGTTAAAATCTAATCCCTTAAGCAATGGGTCAGACTATTGAAGTGTTGATACTCTGTGGTAAAATATGTCTTATAGCCAGAAAATGGAGCAGTGGGAATCTAGGATGAGTATTGAGTATGGTTTATTTTTCTTTTTATCTTCCCAGAAGGGCTACAGGAGGGGAGGAGGACAGAAGGAAGGGAGAAGATAAGAAAACCTTTTCAGTTTCTTTGACAGGAGGAGAGCAGGATGACCTTTTTCATGTGAAGATTTGTGGTGAGAATACATTTCTCAGAGAATAAGAGGAGCTAGCCAGCAAGAGCTTATGTCATAGGCACTTTGATCAGTAATATAACTGGGAGAAACCTATGTGACTTACTTGTAATAATTCATATCTAAGAAAGTATGGAACTTGATGCTGAACTTCGTATTAGCAGAGACATTAGATTTATTTTAGAGACTTTACCAGGAGAAATAGGATCAGGGCTGGGCTGCTGGAGGAACACTATGTTGATTTCACTTAGCAGGTCAAGGTTGAAATCTTTCTTCATTGTTTTCAGGAATGAAGCAATTGAGGGAGGAGATATTGTGACCTGATTGAAAGGATATTGCAATATAATAATAGTTCTATTAAAAGTAACAGAAAGGTTTGCAATGAATATTAAGGGGGGAAAGTCTTTATTTGGGTGGGGTCAGTAGGAAAAGAGAGGAGAGAATGAAAGTGAGAGATGTTTTGGAGTTGGAATTGACAGTACTTAGTAACAGATTATGAGAGGTGAGGAAAAGGAAAAAAAAGGAAACATGACAGGAAGGTTTTATTTTATTTCTTTACCTTGAAGCTTAGGTGAGTATAGGTACTATTGACAGAAATGATGAAATAAGTAAGAGATGCAAAGTTTGCAGGCTGTAAGGCCTCTTCTGTGTTCCAGTCCCATAACACCAAATGACATGCTAGTTGTCACTACCCTGATGTTCTTTTGGCATCTCAAACCCAACTTATTTGTAATACAACTCATCATCTTTCTCCAAACCCACTCTTCTTCCAAATATTCCCACTTTCATTCAACACATGAATTAGTGATATTTTTTCAAGATTGGGTTTTCCTATCTTGCCGAGGCTAGAAACCACTCATGGCCCAGTTCTACTGCTGATCAGTAGCTTTGACTTGCTCCATTTCCAACCTGGGCCAATTCAACTTTCTTTAGGAAGCCTGGTGGCCTTTTACTCTGGGGGGCTCCTCATATGGGTGCTGGACTTAATGTGAATACGTAATTGACTTCAGTCTTACTGTAGCTCAGAACTGTTGAGCTCAAGGATTCATCAACCTCAACCTCTCCAATAGGACGGATTACAGGTGTGTGGCAATATATATGGCTGAAATTTTATGTATCCAAAAGATTTATTTTAAACTGATCAGAAAAGGCTTCATGTAGGAGGTGATATTTGAGTTACATAGCTACAGATCATGGAACATCTCCACTTCCAAATAATTGCAATTGTGGATTTGAAGCCTTGAAAGAAATGAGGGGTTTTTCAAGGGGGGGGGTGAGGAGGGAGTGCATTTTTTTTTTTTTTGCTTTTTGGAGGGCAATTAGGGTTAAGTGACTTGCTAGTTTTTTTTTGTGTGTGTGTGTGAAGTGTCTGAGGCCGGACTTGAACCCAGGTCCTCGTGACTCCAGAGCCGGTGCTCTATTCACTGTACCACCTAGTCGCCCCTGAGGGAGTGCATTCTAGGCATAGGAGATACGCTGAGCAAAGTCGTGAAGACCAGAGATGGAAAGTCATGTGTGAGGAATAGCAAGAAGAATAGTTTGGTTACACAGTAATGTGTGAAGGGGAACAATATCTGGGGAGGGAGACTGGACACAGGTTGTAAAGGACTTTAAATCACAAACAGTAGATTCTGTATTTGATTCTAGGGGCAATAGGATATTATTGGACTTTGCTGATTTAGTGGAGTGACATGGTCAGTCTCATGCATTACACACATACCCACACATTCACACACCAGTGAGTTGTATTGGATAGGAGAGACTAATTAGAAACAAATTAGGAGGCTATTGCTATTGAACAGGTTGATGTGATAAAGTCCTGAACTAGAGTGGTGGCTATGTGACTAGACATTGCAGATATGAGAATTGTTATAAGATAGAATAAGCAGGATTTGGAAAATAATTGGATATGTGGGGTGAATGAGAGGAGTCAAGGATGATTCTGAGGTTGTGAATATGGGTGACTAGAAGATGGTGGTACTCTTGATAGAAATGGGAAGTTTGTAAAAGGGTAATTTTAAGGAAAAAAATAAAGAACTCTTTTTGGATATGGGGAGTTGGATATGCCCCTGGGATATCTAGTTCAAAATGTTCAATAAGCAGTTGGTAATACAGGACTTGAATTTAGGAGGAAGAATTGGTACAAGAGATATGTTGTTATTGTTGTTGAGTTGTTTCAGTGCTGTCTGACTCTCTATGACCCAATTTGGGTTTTCCTTGGCAGAGATACTGGAGTGGTTTGTCATTTCCTTCTCCAGCTCATTTTACAGATGAGAAACTAAGGCAAAAAGGGATAAGTAACTTGCCCAGAGTCACATACCTAGTAAGTCTCTGAGGCCAGATCTGAACTCAAGAAGATGAATCTTCCTGATTCCAAGCCTAGTACTCTATCTACTGTGCTACCTAACAGCATATCTCTCTATCTATTCATCTACCCATTTATTTGTTTGTTTGTTTATTTATTTATCTATCCATCTATTTATCTATCTATCTATCTATCTATCTATCTATCTATCTATCTATCTATCTATC
>NW_027187372.1:16179980-16182470 GCF_028583685.1 Petaurus breviceps papuanus
ATCTATCTATCTATCTATCTATCTATCTATCTATCTATCTATCTATCCATTCATTCATTCATTCATTTATTTATTCATTCATTTATTTATTTATATGAAGATAAGAGCACCCAGGATAGATAAGAACACCTTTCTGTAAAGTCACTTACGGCAGCTCTCCTGAGTGGTGCTGGTGTGAATAACTTTAAAGATCTAATTGCATAGTATAGTGAACTCTTTATTCATCAATTAACCAAAGCATGACATTCAAGAGACTAAAGTATAACATTCATAACAATATAACATAACAACTTATTACTAAGGTGGTCACATGGTCTTTAACATCCCACTACTATGTCGCAGTAAGTCACAATCTCTTCAGTCAATACACTCTGTCTATGTAAAGTCTTCTTTCATCTTGACCCCAAGCTGACTTCCAATCATCCTTAAGTGATTCATCCTTAAGGGGTAACAGAAAGTACAAACACCATCCACCCCGATGCCATGGGCTGCTCAGTGTCCAGCACTAAACATGATCAGAAATTTGAATAAGAAATGACCAGACCATGTGGGTAGTTGAAAGAAAAACTATGAACTCCATTTATTTATTCTTAGTACAAGGTTTTTATAGAGCAAATGAGACAAAGGAATAGGACTCAAGTATTCTTATCATTATGTTAGTCTGTTATATCCTGGAAGTAGCACAGAATAGATAATTTGATAAGACTTTGTTATCTAGGAACCAAAAAGTCTTAGGAAGAGTCAGTTAACTGCTTTCATATTCAGTTGTATAACAAGGGATGCTCTCCAGAGCAGGCTTCAAGGCAGAAGCCAAAGCCACAATCATTGAGGACATTTGCATAGGAGCCAACCACCTAAGAATCAAATATTTTGGCTCTCAACAACTAAAGTCTTTGGGTAGAGCCTATTGATCTCAGAACCCAAGTAACATCCTTTTAAGTGTAACCCATAACAAAGAACTCAGGAGCAAGCTTAACAAAAAAGCCACATTTCAAAGAGCTCTTATTTTAAAAGCACACTATTAAGATTCTTATCTAAGTCCTGAATCAGGCCTCCTTGGCTCCCCACATCCCTAGATCACAGTAAGTCACAATCTCATCAGTTAATACAGAGTACCCAAATAAAATCCTTTTTTATCTTGACTTGAGGCTGGCTTCCAAACCCCATGGCTCCTCCTCCATGGGTTGACTGCTCCCAGCTCTTGCCTGAATTCACCCAACTCTTGCCTAGATTCACATGTAGGCAGCTCTTTACTCTGGTTCAGTATCTCAGCTCACGGAGATAGCTTCACTCCAAGCCCTTTATAGCTTCTGTTTCTAGGAAAACAAAGCTTAACAGGGCTACAAAAATATTTACACACATTAAGCTTAACAGAGAAACTACAGTATTTACACACAATACTGAAATTATCATCTCAATTTGCTTTCTGTCTGACAAAGTAACACAAATCAACTGACAAGGCTTCTGTCTGAGAAATCAAACATAAATCAACAGTAAAGTCTTCTTTCAGGACTTCTGTAGCAGCTGTAGAGTCCTCTTTCAGGACTTCTAACTAAGAACAACAATGTGCTTCTGTGTGATAGAACAGGAGACAAAGCTTCTGCCTGACAGGACAACAGAGTGCTACAGAGTGAAGATATCACAAGCATTCTCTCTCTCAGTTTTGCCTGCTCCCACCTCTGCTCGAGCTTTTCTGTGCTCTGCAACTTCCTGTTCCACCCTTCTTGTTCTGATCTTTTCCACCGTGGGCTCCATGTGATTATGTTAGACCTATTAAGGGCAGGGAAGGTCTTCAAACTTCCTTAGGACTATATACTGTTTCCAACAAAGACTCTTTATACAATCAAAGGCTTGATACAAACAAAAGACTCAAAGGCACTTAAATATCTGAAACAAGCAACAAAGTACTACTTTGCTTGCCATTAGAGGTACAAGCACAAATATGAGTGATGATCCAGCAAAGAAGAATAAAAGGGACCTAATTGAACAGTTTGGAGAAGAACCAAGAGAGGGTCCTGTTCCAAAAAAGCTAGAGAAGAAGGGATGTCTGAGAGGAGACGATTACAAGACACACACACACACACGCAATTTAGAGAGAGAAATATCACATATATTATATATATATATAATGTAAATATATATGCATGTGTATACATTTTCTATGTATGTATGGATATATACATGATACATATACACATATATAGATATAGATATATATTCAGTAGACTCTGATTAAAACCCTTTAAAACTGCATGTCTTGTTTCTTTCATATTCTGATCTGACATTTATCTTTCTTTTACCAATCATATCACAAATAATCTTCACTTCTCTTAGGTTTTCCTCCTTTGTCTCCTGTTGCTCTGATATGTGTAGTCATAAAGGGATGTGTGTGTGTGTGTGTGTGTGTGTGAGAGACAGAGAGAGAGAGAGACAGAGAGAGACAGAGAGAGAGAGAGAGACAGAGACAGAGAGAGACAGAGAGAGACAGAG
>NW_027187372.1:16182570-16182882 GCF_028583685.1 Petaurus breviceps papuanus
AGAGAGAGACAGAGGGAGAGAGAGAGACAGAGGGAGAGACAGAGAGACAGAGAGACAGAGGGAGAGAGAGAGAGAGAGAGAGAGAGAGAGAGAGAGAGAGAGAGAGAGAGAGAGAGAGAGAGAGAGAGAGAGAGAGAGAGAGAGAGAGAGAGAGAGAGAGAGAGAGAGAGAGAGAGAGAGAGAGAGAGAGAGAGAGAGAGAGAGAGAGAGAGAGACAGAGAGAGAGAGAGAGAGAGAGAGAGAGAGAGAGAGACAGAGAGAGACAGAGAGAGAGAGAGACAGAGAGAGAGACAGAGACAGAGAGACAGAGAG